>NW_027212535.1:0-185000 GCF_947461875.1 Haliaeetus albicilla
TCTTTCCGAAAACGCAAACGTCCGGCTCCTTCTCCCACAGGGAAGGGCCCAGCCCTGAAAGCTCTTGCTGCTCTTCCCCTTCCCTTGGTGCCCTACCTACAGGCACAACAGCACTGGGCATCCGGGCTTTCCCAGACAAGGAACATCTCATGGCCCTAGGCCTCGGCAGAGCCTCTTTCCGAAAAGGCAAACGTCCGGCTCCTTCTCCCACAGGGAAGGGCCCAGCCCTGAAAGCTCTTGCTGCTCTTCCCCTTCCCTTGGTGCCCTATGTACAGGCACAACAGCACTGGGGACCCGTGCTTTCCCAGAGATGGAACATCTCATGGCCCTCGGCCTCGGCAGAGCCTCTTTCCGAAAAGGCAAACGTCCGGCTCCTTCTCCCACAGGGATGGGCCCAGCCCTGAAAGTTGTCGCTGCTCTTCCCCTTCCCAAGGCGCCCTACCTACAGGCACAACAGCACTGGGCATCCAGGCTTTCCCAGAGACGGAACATCTCATGGCCCTCGGCCTCGGCAGAGCCTCTTTCCGAAAAGGCAAACGTCCGGCTCCTTCTCCCACAGGGAAGGGCCCAGCCCTGAAACCTCTTGCTGCTCTTCCCCTTCCCTTGGCGCCCTACATACAGGCACAACAGCACTGGGCATCCGGGCTTTCCCAGACAAGGAACATCTCATGGCCCTCGGCCTCGGCAGAGCCTCTTTCCGAAAAGGCAAACGTCCGGCTCCTTCTCCCACAGGGAAGGGCCCAGCCCTGAAAGCTCTTGCTGCTCTTCCCCTTACCTTGGCGCCCTATCTACAGGCACAACAGCAATGCGGATCCCGGCTTTCCCAGAGACGGAACATCTCATGGCCCTCGGCCTCGGCAGAGCCTCTTTCCGAAAAGGCAAACGTCCGGCTCCTTCTCCCACAGGGAAGGGCCCAGCCCTGAAAGCTCTTGCTGCTCTTCCCCTTCCCTTGGTGCCCTATGTACAGGCACAACAGCACTGGGGACCCGTGCTTTCCCAGAGATGGAACATCTCATGGCCCTCGGCCTCGGCAGAGCCTCTTTCCGAAAAGGCAAACGTCCGGCTCCTTCTCGCACAGGGAAGGGCCCAGCCCTGAAAGCTCTTGCTGCACTTCCCCTTCCCTTGGCGCCCTATCTACAGGCACAACAGCACTGGGGACCCGTGCTTTCCCAGAGATGGAACATCTCATGGCCCTCGGCCTCGGCAGAGCCTCTTTCCGAAAAGGCAAACGTCCGGCTCCTTCTCCCACAGGGAAGGGCCCAGCCCTGAAATCTCTTGCTGCTCTTCCCCTTCCCAAGGCGCCCTACCTACAGGCACAACACCACTGGGCATCCGGGCATTCCCGGAGACAGAACATCTCATGGCCCTCGGCCTCGGCAGAGACTCTTTCCGAAAAGGCAAACGTCCGGCTCCTTCTCCCACAGGGAAGGGCCCAGCCCTGAAAG
The DNA here is from genome assembly GCF_947461875.1 of Haliaeetus albicilla. Lineage (NCBI taxonomy): Eukaryota > Metazoa > Chordata > Aves > Accipitriformes > Accipitridae > Haliaeetus > Haliaeetus albicilla. The sequence continues at coordinate 1,446 of NW_027212535.1, forward strand.
CTCTTGCTGCTCTTCCCCTTCCCTTGGCGCCCTATCTACAGGCACAACACCACTGGGCATCCGGGCTTTCCCAGAGACGGAACATCTCATGGCCCTCAGCCTCGGCAGAGCCTCTTTCCGAAAAGGCAAACGTCCGGCTCCTTCTCCCACAGGGAAGGGCCCAGCCCTGAAAGCTCTTGCTGCTCTTCCCCTTCCCTTGGTGCGCTATGTACAGGCACAACAGCACTGGGGACCCGTGCTTTCCCAGAGATGGAACATCTCATGGCCCTCGGCCTCGGCAGAGCCTCTTTCCGAAAAGGCAAACGTCCGGCTCCTTCTCCCACAGGGAAGGGCCCAGCCCTGAAAGCTCTTGTGCTCTTTCCCTTCCCTTGCCGCCCTACCTACAGGCACAACAGCACTGGGGATCCGGGCTTTCCCAGACAAGGAACATCTCATGGCCCTCGGCCTCGGCAGAGCCTCTTTCCGAAAAGGCAAACGTCCGGCTCCTTCTCCCACAGGGAAGGGCCCAGCCCTGAAAGCTCTTGCTGCTCTTCCCCTTCCCAAGGTGCCCTACCTACAGGCACAACAGCACTGGCCATCCGGGCTTTCCCAGAGACGGAACATCTCATGGCCCTCGGCCTCGGCAGAGCCTCTTTCCGAAAAGGCAAACGTCCGGCTCCTTCTCCCACAGGGAAGGGCCCAGCCCTGAAAGCTCTTGCTGCTCTTCCCCTTCCCAAGGCGCCCTACCTACAGGCACCACAGCACTGGGGACACGTGCTTTCCCAGAGATGGAACATCTCATGGCCCTCGGCCTCGGCAGAGCCTCTTTCCGAAAAGGCAAACGTCCGGCTCCTTCTCCCACAGGGATGGGCCCAGCCCTGAAAGCTGTCGCTGCTCTTCCCCTTCCCTTGGGGCCCTACCTACAGTCACAACAGCACTGGGCATCCGGGCTTTCCCAGAGACGGAACATCTCATGGCCCTCGGCCTCGGCAGAGCCTCTTTCCGAAAAGGCAAACGTCCGGCTCCTTCTCCCACAGGGAAGGGCCCAGCCCTGAAAGCTCTTGCTGCTCTTCCCCTTCCCTTGGCGCCCTACCTACAGGCACAACAGCACTGGGCATCCGGGCTTTCCCAGACAAGGAACATCTCTTGGCCCTCGGCCTCAGCAGAGCGTCTTTCTGAAAAGGCAAACGTCCGGCTCCTTCTCCCACAGGGAAGGGCCCAGCCCTGAAAGCTCTTGCTGCACTTCCCCTTCCCTTGGCGCCCTATCTACAGGCACAACAGCACTGGGCATCCGGGCTTTCCCAGACAAGGAACATCTCATGGCCCTCGGCCTCGGCAGAGCCTCTTTCGGAAAAGGCAAACGTCCGGCTCCTTCTCCCACAGGGAAGGGCCCAGCCCTGAAAGCTCTTGCTGCTCTTCCCCTTCCCTTGGCGCCCTACCTACAGGCACAACACCACTGGGCATCCGGGCATTCCCGGAGACAGAACATCTCATGGCCCTAGGCCTCGGCAGAGACTCTTTCCGAAAAGGTAAACGTCCGGCTCCTTCTCCCACAGGGAAGGGCCCAGCCCTGAAAGCTCTTGCTGCTCTTCCCCTTACCTTGGCGCCCTATCTACAGGCACAACTGCAATGCGGATCCCGGCTTTCCCAGAGACGGAACATCTCATGGCCCTCGGCCTCGGCAGAGCGTCTTTCTGAAAAGGCAAACGTCCGGCTCCTTCTCCCACAGGGATGGGCCCAGCCCTGAAAGCTCTTGCTGCTCTTCCCCTTCCCTTGGCGCCCTACCTACAGGCACAACAGCACGGGGGATCCGGGCTTTCCCAGACAAGGAACATCTCATGGCCCTCAGCCTCGGCAGAGCCTCTTTCCGAAAAGGCAAACGTCCGGCTCCTTCTCCCACAGGGAAGGGCCCAGCCCTGAAAGCTCTTGCTGCTCTTCCCCTTCCCTTGGCGCCCTATCTACAGGCACAACAGCACTGGGGATCCGGGCTTTCCCAGAGACGGAACATCTCATGGCCCTCGGCCTCGGCAGAGCCTCTTTCCGAAAAGGCAAACGTCCGGCTCCTTCTCCCACAGGGAAGGGCCCAGCCCTGAAAGCTCTTGCTGCTCTTCCCCTTCCCTTGGCGCCCTACCTACAGGCACAACACCACTGGGCATCCGGGCATTCCCGGAGACAGAACATCTCATGGCCCTAGGCCTCGGCAGAGACTCTTTCCGAAAAGGCAAACGTCCGGCTCCTTCTCCCACAGGGAAGGGCCCAGCCCTGAAAGCTCTTGCTGCTCTTCCCCTTCCCTTGCCGCCCTACCTACAGGCACAACAGCACTGGGCATCCGGGCTTTCCCAGACACGGAACATCTCATGGACCTCGGCCTTGGCAGAGCGTCTTTCTGAAAAGGCAAACGTCCGGCTCCTTCTCCCACAGGGAAGGGCCCAGCCCTGAAAGCTCTTGCTGCTCTTCCCCTTCCCAAGGCGCCCTATCTACAGGCACAACAGCACTGGGGATCCGGGCTTTCCCAGACAAGGAACATCTCATGGCCCTCGGCCTCGGCAGAGCCTCTTTCCGAAAACGCAAACGTCCGGCTCCTTCTCCCACAGGGAAGGGCCCAGCCCTGAAAGCTCTTGCTGCTCTTCCCCTTCCCTTGGTGCCCTATCTACAGGCACAACAGCACTGGGCATCCGGGCTTTCCCAGAGACGGAACATCTCATGGCCCTAGGCCTCGGCAGAGCCTCTTTCCGAAAAGGCAAACGTCCGGCTCCTTCTCCCACAGGGAAGGGCCCAGCCCTGAAAGCTCTTGCTGCTCTTCCCCTTCCCTTGGTGCGCTATGTACAGGCACCACAGCACTGGGGACCCGTGCTTTCCCAGAGATGGAACATCTCATGGCCCTCGGCCTCGGCAGAGCCTCTTTCCGAAAAGGCAAACGTCCGGCTCCTTCTCCCACAGGGAAGGGCCCAGCCCTGAAAGCTCTTGTGCTCTTTCCCTTCCCTTGCCGCCCTACCTACAGGCACAACAGCACTGGGGATCCGGGCTTTCCCAGACAAGGAACATCTCATGGCCCTCGGCCTCGGCAGAGCCTCTTTCCGAAAAGGCAAACGTCCGGCTCCTTCTCCCACAGGGAAGGGCCCAGCCCTGAAAGCTCTTGCTGCTCTTCCCCTTCCCAAGGTGCCCTACCTACAGGCACAACAGCACTGGCCATCCGGGCTTTCCCAGAGACGGAACATCTCATGGCCCTCGGCCTCGGCAGAGCCTCTTTCCGAAAAGGCAAACGTCCGGCTCCTTCTCCCACAGGGAAGGGCCCAGCCCTGAAAGCCCTTGCTGCTCTTCCCCTTCCCTTGGCGCCCTACCTACAGGCACAACAGCACTGGGGATCCGGGCTTTCCCAGACAAGGAACATCTCATGGCCCTCGGCCTCGGCAGAGCCTCTTTCCGAAAAGGCAAACGTCCGGCTCCTTCTCCCACAGGGAAGGGCCCAGCCCTGAAAGCTCTTGCTGCTCTTCCCCTTCCCTTGCCGCCCTACCTACAGGCACAACAGCACTGGGCATCCGGGCTTTCCCAGACAAGGAACATCTCATGGCCCTCGGCCTCGGCAGAGCCTCTTTCCGAAAAGGTAAACGTCCGGCTCCTTCGCCCACAGGGAAGGGCCCAGCCCTGAAAGCTCTTGCTGCTCTTCCCCTTACCTTGGCGCCCTATCTACAGGCACAACTGCAATGCGGATCCCGGCTTTCCCAGAGACGGAACATCTCATGGCCCTCGGCCTCGGCAGAGCGTCTTTCTGAAAAGGCAAACGTCCGGCTCCTTCTCCCACAGGGATGGGCCCAGCCCTGAAAGCTCTTGCTGCTCTTCCCCTTCCCTTGGCGCCCTATCTACAGGCACAACAGCACGGGGGATCCGGGCTTTCCCAGACAAGGAACATCTCATGGCCCTCAGCCTCGGCAGAGCCTCTTTCCGAAAAGGCAAACGTCCGGCTCCTTCTCCCACAGGGAAGGGCCCAGCCCTGAAAGCTCTTGCTGCTCTTCCCCTTCCCTTGGCGCCCTATCTACAGGCACAACAGCACTGGGGATCCGGGCTTTCCCAGAGACGGAACATCTCATGGCCCTCGGCCTCGGCAGAGCCTCTTTCCGAAAAGGCAAACGTCCGGCTCCTTCTCCCACAGGGAAGGGCCCAGCCCTGAAAGCTCTTGCTGCTCTTCCCCTTCCCAAGGCGCCCTATCTACAGGCACAACAGCACTGGGCATCCGGGCTTTCCCAGAGACGGAACATCTCATGGCCCTCGGCCTCGGCAGAGCCTCTTTCCGAAAAGGCAAACGTCCGGCTCCTTCTCCCACAGGGAAGGGCCCAGCCCTGAAAGCTCTTGCTGCTCTTCCCCTTCCCAAGGCGCCCTATCTACAGGCACAACAGCACTGGGGATCCGGGCTTTCCCAGACAAGGAACATCTCATGGCCCTCGGCCTCGGCAGAGCCTCTTTCCGAAAACGCAAACGTCCGGCTCCTTCTCCCACAGGGAAGGGCCCAGCCCTGAAAGCTCTTGCTGCTCTTCCCCTTCCCTTGGTGCCCTATCTACAGGCACAACAGCACTGGGCATCCGGGCTTTCCCAGAGACGGAACATCTCATGGCCCTAGGCCTCGGCAGAGCCTCTTTCCGAAAAGGCAAACGTCCGGCTCCTTCTCCCACAGGGAAGGGCCCAGCCCTGAAAGCTCTTGCTGCTCTTCCCCTTCCCTTGGTGCGCTATGTACAGGCACCACAGCACTGGGGACCCGTGCTTTCCCAGAGATGGAACATCTCATGGCCCTCGGCCTCGGCAGAGCCTCTTTCCGAAAAGGCAAACGTCCGGCTCCTTCTCCCACAGGGAAGGGCCCAGCCCTGAAAGCTCTTGTGCTCTTTCCCTTCCCTTGCCGCCCTACCTACAGGCACAACAGCACTGGGGATCCGGGCTTTCCCAGACAAGGAACATCTCATGGCCCTCGGCCTCGGCAGAGCCTCTTTCCGAAAAGGCAAACGTCCGGCTCCTTCTCCCACAGGGAAGGGCCCAGCCCTGAAAGCTCTTGCTGCTCTTCCCCTTCCCAAGGTGCCCTACCTACAGGCACAACAGCACTGGCCATCCGGGCTTTCCCAGAGACGGAACATCTCATGGCCCTCGGCCTCGGCAGAGCCTCTTTCCGAAAAGGCAAACGTCCGGCTCCTTCTCCCACAGGGAAGGGCCCAGCCCTGAAAGCCCTTGCTGCTCTTCCCCTTCCCTTGGCGCCCTACCTACAGGCACAACAGCACTGGGGATCCGGGCTTTCCCAGACAAGGAACATCTCATGGCCCTCGGCCTCGGCAGAGCCTCTTTCCGAAAAGGTAAACGTCCGGCTCCTTCTCCCACAGGGAAGGGCCCAGCCCTGAAAGCTCTTGCTGCTCTTCCCCTTACCTTGGCGCCCTATCTACAGGCACAACTGCAATGCGGATCCCGGCTTTCCCAGAGACGGAACATCTCATGGCCCTCGGCCTCGGCAGAGCGTCTTTCTGAAAAGGCAAACGTCCGGCTCCTTCTCCCACAGGGATGGGCCCAGCCCTGAAAGCTCTTGCTGCTCTTCCCCTTCCCTTGGCGCCCTACCTACAGGCACAACAGCACGGGGGATCCGGGCTTTCCCAGACAAGGAACATCTCATGGCCCTCAGCCTCGGCAGAGCCTCTTTCCGAAAAGGCAAACGTCCGGCTCCTTCTCCCACAGGGAAGGGCCCAGCCCTGAAAGCTCTTGCTGCTCTTCCCCTTCCCTTGGCGCCCTATCTACAGGCACAACAGCACTGGGGATCCGGGCTTTCCCAGAGACGGAACATCTCATGGCCCTCGGCCTCGGCAGAGCCTCTTTCCGAAAAGGCAAACGTCCGGCTCCTTCTCCCACAGGGAAGGGCCCAGCCCTGAAAGCTCTTGCTGCTCTTCCCCTTCCCAAGGCGCCCTATCTACAGGCACAACAGCACTGGGCATCCGGGCTTTCCCAGAGACGGAACATCTCATGGCCCTCGGCCTCGGCAGAGCCTCTTTCCGAAAAGGCAAACGTCCGGCTCCTTCTCCCACAGGGAAGGGCCCAGCCCTGAAAGCTCTTGCTGCACTTCCCCTTCCCTTGGCGCCCTATCTACAGGCACAACAGCACTGGGCATCCGGGCTTTCCCAGATAAGGAACATCTCATGGCCCTCGGCCTCGGCAGAGCCTCTTTCCGAAAAGGCAAACGTCCGGCTCCTTCTCCCACAGGGAAGGGCCCAGCCCTGAAATCTCTTGCTGCTCTTCCCCTTCCCTTGGCGCCCTACCTACAGGCACAACACCACTGGGCATCCGGGCATTCCCGGAGACAGAACATCTCATGGCCCTAGGCCTCGGCAGAGACTCTTTCCGAAAAGGCAAACGTCCGGCTCCTTCTCCCACAGGGAAGGGCCCAGCCCTGAAAGCTCTTGCTGCTCTTCCCCTTCCCTTGCCGCCCTACCTACAGGCACAACAGCACTGGGCATCCGGGCTTTCCCAGACACGGAACATCTCATGGACCTCGGCCTTGGCAGAGCGTCTTTCCGAAAAGGCAAACGTCCGGCTCCTTCTCCCACAGGGAAGGGCCCAGCCCTGAAAGCTCTTGCTGCTCTTCCCCTTACCTTGGCGCCCTATCTACAGGCACAACAGCACTGGGGATCCGGGCTTTCCCAGACAAGGAACATCTCATGGCCCTCGGCCTCGGCAGAGCCTCTTTCCGAAAAGGCAAACGTCCGGCTCCTTCTCCCACAGGGAAGGGCCCAGCCCTGAAAGCTCTTGCTGCTCTTCCCCTTCCCTTGGTGCCCTATCTACAGGCACAACAGCACTGGGCATCCGGGCTTTCCCAGAGACGGAACATCTCATGGCCCTCGGCCTCGGCAGAGCCTCTTTCCGAAAAGGCAAACGTCCGGCTCCTTCTCCCACAGGGAAGGGCCCAGCCCTGAAAGCCCTTGCTGCTCTTCCCCTTCCCTTGGCGCCCTACCTACAGGCACAACAGCACTGGGGATCCGGGCTTTCCCAGACAAGGAACATCTCATGGCCCTCGGCCTCGGCAGAGCCTCTTTCCGAAAAGGCAAACGTCCGGCTCCTTCTCCCACAGGGAAGGGCCCAGCCCTGAAAGCTCTTGCTGCTCTTCCCCTTCCCTTGGCGCCCTACCTACAGGCACAACAGCACTGGGCATCCAGGCTTTCCCAGACAAGGAACATCTCATGGCCCTCGGCCTCGGCAGAGCCTCTTTCCGAAAAGGTAAACGTCCGGCTCCTTCTCCCACAGGGAAGGGCCCAGCCCTGAAAGCTCTTGCTGCTCTTCCCCTTACCTTGGCGCCCTATCTACAGGCACAACTGCAATGCGGATCCCGGCTTTCCCAGAGACGGAACATCTCATGGCCCTCGGCCTCGGCAGAGCGTCTTTCTGAAAAGGCAAACGTCCGGCTCCTTCTCCCACAGGGATGGGCCCAGCCCTGAAAGCTCTTGCTGCTCTTCCCCTTCCCTTGGCGCCCTACCTACAGGCACAACAGCACGGGGGATCCGGGCTTTCCCAGACAAGGAACATCTCATGGCCCTCAGCCTCGGCACAGCCTCTTTCCGAAAAGGCAAACGTCCGGCTCCTTCTCCCACAGGGAAGGGCCCAGCCCTGAAAGCTCTTGCTGCTCTTCCCCTTCCCTTGGCGCCCTATCTACAGGCACAACAGCACTGGGGATCCGGGCTTTCCCAGAGATGGAACATCTCATGGCCCTCGGCCTCGGCAGAGCCTCTTTCCGAAAAGGCAAACGTCCGGCTCCTTCTCCCACAGGGAAGGGCCCAGCCCTGAAAGCTCTTGCTGCTCTTCCCCTTCCCAAGGCGCCCTATCTACAGGCACAACAGCACTGGGCATCCGGGCTTTCCCAGAGACGGAACATCTCATGGCCCTCGGCCTCGGCAGAGCCTCTTTCCGAAAAGGCAAACGTCCGGCTCCTTCTCCCACAGGGAAGGGCCCAGCCCTGAAAGCTCTTGCTGCTCTTCCCCTTCCCTTGGTGCGCTATGTACAGGCACCACAGCACTGGTGACCCGTGCTTTCCCAGAGATGGAACATCTCATGGCCCTCGGCCTCGGCAGAGCCTCTTTCCGAAAAGGCAAACGTCCGGCTCCTTCTCCCACAGGGAAGGGCCCAGCCCTGAAAGCTCTTGTGCTCTTTCCCTTCCCTTGCCGCCCTACCTACAGGCACAACAGCACTGGGGATCCGGGCTTTCCCAGACAAGGAACATCTCATGGCCCTCGGCCTCGGCAGAGCCTCTTTCCGAAAAGGCAAACGTCCGGCTCCTTCTCCCACAGGGAAGGGCCCAGCCCTGAAAGCTCTTGCTGCTCTTCCCCTTCCCTTGGTGCGCTATGTACAGGCACAACAGCACTGGGGACCCGTGCTTTCCCAGAGATGGAACATCTCATGGCCCTCGGCCTCGGCAGAGCCTCTTTCCGAAAAGGCAAACGTCCGGCTCCTTCTCCCACAGGGAAGGGCCCAGCCCTGAAAGCTCTTGTGCTCTTTCCCTTCCCTTGCCGCCCTACCTACAGGCACAACAGCACTGGGGATCCGGGCTTTCCCAGACAAGGAACATCTCATGGCCCTCGGCCTCGGCAGAGCCTCTTTCCGAAAAGGCAAACGTCCGGCTCCTTCTCCCACAGGGAAGGGCCCAGCCCTGAAAGCTCTTGCTGCTCTTCCCCTTCCCAAGGTGCCCTACCTACAGGCACAACAGCACTGGCCATCCGGGCTTTCCCAGAGACGGAACATCTCATGGCCCTCGGCCTCGGCAGAGCCTCTTTCCGAAAAGGCAAACGTCCGGCTCCTTCTCCCACAGGGAAGGGCCCAGCCCTGAAAGCTCTTGCTGCTCTTCCCCTTCCCAAGGCGCCCTACCTACAGGCACCACAGCACTGGGGACACGTGCTTTCCCAGAGATGGAACATCTCATGGCCCTCGGCCTCGGCAGAGCCTCTTTCCGAAAAGGCAAACGTCCGGCTCCTTCTCCCACAGGGATGGGCCCAGCCCTGAAAGCTGTCGCTGCTCTTCCCCTTCCCTTGGGGCCCTACCTACAGTCACAACAGCACTGGGCATCCGGGCTTTCCCAGAGACGGAACATCTCATGGCCCTCGGCCTCGGCAGAGCCTCTTTCCGAAAAGGCAAACGTCCGGCTCCTTCTCCCACAGGGAAGGGCCCAGCCCTGAAAGCTCTTGCTGCTCTTCCCCTTCCCTTGGCGCCCTACCTACAGGCACAACAGCACTGGGCATCCGGGCTTTCCCAGACAAGGAACATCTCTTGGCCCTCGGCCTCAGCAGAGCGTCTTTCTGAAAAGGCAAACGTCCGGCTCCTTCTCCCACAGGGAAGGGCCCAGCCCTGAAAGCTCTTGCTGCACTTCCCCTTCCCTTGGCGCCCTATCTACAGGCACAACAGCACTGGGCATCCGGGCTTTCCCAGACAAGGAACATCTCATGGCCCTCGGCCTCGGCAGAGCCTCTTTCGGAAAAGGCAAACGTCCGGCTCCTTCTCCCACAGGGAAGGGCCCAGCCCTGAAAGCTCTTGCTGCTCTTCCCCTTCCCTTGGCGCCCTACCTACAGGCACAACACCACTGGGCATCCGGGCATTCCCGGAGACAGAACATCTCATGGCCCTAGGCCTCGGCAGAGACTCTTTCCGAAAAGGTAAACGTCCGGCTCCTTCTCCCACAGGGAAGGGCCCAGCCCTGAAAGCTCTTGCTGCTCTTCCCCTTACCTTGGCGCCCTATCTACAGGCACAACTGCAATGCGGATCCCGGCTTTCCCAGAGACGGAACATCTCATGGCCCTCGGCCTCGGCAGAGCGTCTTTCTGAAAAGGCAAACGTCCGGCTCCTTCTCCCACAGGGATGGGCCCAGCCCTGAAAGCTCTTGCTGCTCTTCCCCTTCCCTTGGCGCCCTACCTACAGGCACAACAGCACGGGGGATCCGGGCTTTCCCAGACAAGGAACATCTCATGGCCCTCAGCCTCGGCAGAGCCTCTTTCCGAAAAGGCAAACGTCCGGCTCCTTCTCCCACAGGGAAGGGCCCAGCCCTGAAAGCTCTTGCTGCTCTTCCCCTTCCCTTGGCGCCCTATCTACAGGCACAACAGCACTGGGGATCCGGGCTTTCCCAGAGACGGAACATCTCATGGCCCTCGGCCTCGGCAGAGCCTCTTTCCGAAAAGGCAAACGTCCGGCTCCTTCTCCCACAGGGAAGGGCCCAGCCCTGAAAGCTCTTGCTGCTCTTCCCCTTCCCTTGGCGCCCTACCTACAGGCACAACACCACTGGGCATCCGGGCATTCCCGGAGACAGAACATCTCATGGCCCTAGGCCTCGGCAGAGACTCTTTCCGAAAAGGCAAACGTCCGGCTCCTTCTCCCACAGGGAAGGGCCCAGCCCTGAAAGCTCTTGCTGCTCTTCCCCTTCCCTTGCCGCCCTACCTACAGGCACAACAGCACTGGGCATCCGGGCTTTCCCAGACACGGAACATCTCATGGACCTCGGCCTTGGCAGAGCGTCTTTCTGAAAAGGCAAACGTCCGGCTCCTTCTCCCACAGGGAAGGGCCCAGCCCTGAAAGCTCTTGCTGCTCTTCCCCTTCCCAAGGCGCCCTATCTACAGGCACAACAGCACTGGGGATCCGGGCTTTCCCAGACAAGGAACATCTCATGGCCCTCGGCCTCGGCAGAGCCTCTTTCCGAAAACGCAAACGTCCGGCTCCTTCTCCCACAGGGAAGGGCCCAGCCCTGAAAGCTCTTGCTGCTCTTCCCCTTCCCTTGGTGCCCTATCTACAGGCACAACAGCACTGGGCATCCGGGCTTTCCCAGAGACGGAACATCTCATGGCCCTAGGCCTCGGCAGAGCCTCTTTCCGAAAAGGCAAACGTCCGGCTCCTTCTCCCACAGGGAAGGGCCCAGCCCTGAAAGCTCTTGCTGCTCTTCCCCTTCCCTTGGTGCGCTATGTACAGGCACCACAGCACTGGGGACCCGTGCTTTCCCAGAGATGGAACATCTCATGGCCCTCGGCCTCGGCAGAGCCTCTTTCCGAAAAGGCAAACGTCCGGCTCCTTCTCCCACAGGGAAGGGCCCAGCCCTGAAAGCTCTTGTGCTCTTTCCCTTCCCTTGCCGCCCTACCTACAGGCACAACAGCACTGGGGATCCGGGCTTTCCCAGACAAGGAACATCTCATGGCCCTCGGCCTCGGCAGAGCCTCTTTCCGAAAAGGCAAACGTCCGGCTCCTTCTCCCACAGGGAAGGGCCCAGCCCTGAAAGCTCTTGCTGCTCTTCCCCTTCCCAAGGTGCCCTACCTACAGGCACAACAGCACTGGCCATCCGGGCTTTCCCAGAGACGGAACATCTCATGGCCCTCGGCCTCGGCAGAGCCTCTTTCCGAAAAGGCAAACGTCCGGCTCCTTCTCCCACAGGGAAGGGCCCAGCCCTGAAAGCCCTTGCTGCTCTTCCCCTTCCCTTGGCGCCCTACCTACAGGCACAACAGCACTGGGGATCCGGGCTTTCCCAGACAAGGAACATCTCATGGCCCTCGGCCTCGGCAGAGCCTCTTTCCGAAAAGGCAAACGTCCGGCTCCTTCTCCCACAGGGAAGGGCCCAGCCCTGAAAGCTCTTGCTGCTCTTCCCCTTCCCTTGCCGCCCTACCTACAGGCACAACAGCACTGGGCATCCGGGCTTTCCCAGACAAGGAACATCTCATGGCCCTCGGCCTCGGCAGAGCCTCTTTCCGAAAAGGTAAACGTCCGGCTCCTTCGCCCACAGGGAAGGGCCCAGCCCTGAAAGCTCTTGCTGCTCTTCCCCTTACCTTGGCGCCCTATCTACAGGCACAACTGCAATGCGGATCCCGGCTTTCCCAGAGACGGAACATCTCATGGCCCTCGGCCTCGGCAGAGCGTCTTTCTGAAAAGGCAAACGTCCGGCTCCTTCTCCCACAGGGATGGGCCCAGCCCTGAAAGCTCTTGCTGCTCTTCCCCTTCCCTTGGCGCCCTATCTACAGGCACAACAGCACGGGGGATCCGGGCTTTCCCAGACAAGGAACATCTCATGGCCCTCAGCCTCGGCAGAGCCTCTTTCCGAAAAGGCAAACGTCCGGCTCCTTCTCCCACAGGGAAGGGCCCAGCCCTGAAAGCTCTTGCTGCTCTTCCCCTTCCCTTGGCGCCCTATCTACAGGCACAACAGCACTGGGGATCCGGGCTTTCCCAGAGACGGAACATCTCATGGCCCTCGGCCTCGGCAGAGCCTCTTTCCGAAAAGGCAAACGTCCGGCTCCTTCTCCCACAGGGAAGGGCCCAGCCCTGAAAGCTCTTGCTGCTCTTCCCCTTCCCAAGGCGCCCTATCTACAGGCACAACAGCACTGGGCATCCGGGCTTTCCCAGAGACGGAACATCTCATGGCCCTCGGCCTCGGCAGAGCCTCTTTCCGAAAAGGCAAACGTCCGGCTCCTTCTCCCACAGGGAAGGGCCCAGCCCTGAAAGCTCTTGCTGCTCTTCCCCTTCCCAAGGCGCCCTATCTACAGGCACAACAGCACTGGGGATCCGGGCTTTCCCAGACAAGGAACATCTCATGGCCCTCGGCCTCGGCAGAGCCTCTTTCCGAAAACGCAAACGTCCGGCTCCTTCTCCCACAGGGAAGGGCCCAGCCCTGAAAGCTCTTGCTGCTCTTCCCCTTCCCTTGGTGCCCTATCTACAGGCACAACAGCACTGGGCATCCGGGCTTTCCCAGAGACGGAACATCTCATGGCCCTAGGCCTCGGCAGAGCCTCTTTCCGAAAAGGCAAACGTCCGGCTCCTTCTCCCACAGGGAAGGGCCCAGCCCTGAAAGCTCTTGCTGCTCTTCCCCTTCCCTTGGTGCGCTATGTACAGGCACCACAGCACTGGGGACCCGTGCTTTCCCAGAGATGGAACATCTCATGGCCCTCGGCCTCGGCAGAGCCTCTTTCCGAAAAGGCAAACGTCCGGCTCCTTCTCCCACAGGGAAGGGCCCAGCCCTGAAAGCTCTTGTGCTCTTTCCCTTCCCTTGCCGCCCTACCTACAGGCACAACAGCACTGGGGATCCGGGCTTTCCCAGACAAGGAACATCTCATGGCCCTCGGCCTCGGCAGAGCCTCTTTCCGAAAAGGCAAACGTCCGGCTCCTTCTCCCACAGGGAAGGGCCCAGCCCTGAAAGCTCTTGCTGCTCTTCCCCTTCCCAAGGTGCCCTACCTACAGGCACAACAGCACTGGCCATCCGGGCTTTCCCAGAGACGGAACATCTCATGGCCCTCGGCCTCGGCAGAGCCTCTTTCCGAAAAGGCAAACGTCCGGCTCCTTCTCCCACAGGGAAGGGCCCAGCCCTGAAAGCCCTTGCTGCTCTTCCCCTTCCCTTGGCGCCCTACCTACAGGCACAACAGCACTGGGGATCCGGGCTTTCCCAGACAAGGAACATCTCATGGCCCTCGGCCTCGGCAGAGCCTCTTTCCGAAAAGGTAAACGTCCGGCTCCTTCTCCCACAGGGAAGGGCCCAGCCCTGAAAGCTCTTGCTGCTCTTCCCCTTACCTTGGCGCCCTATCTACAGGCACAACTGCAATGCGGATCCCGGCTTTCCCAGAGACGGAACATCTCATGGCCCTCGGCCTCGGCAGAGCGTCTTTCTGAAAAGGCAAACGTCCGGCTCCTTCTCCCACAGGGATGGGCCCAGCCCTGAAAGCTCTTGCTGCTCTTCCCCTTCCCTTGGCGCCCTACCTACAGGCACAACAGCACGGGGGATCCGGGCTTTCCCAGACAAGGAACATCTCATGGCCCTCAGCCTCGGCAGAGCCTCTTTCCGAAAAGGCAAACGTCCGGCTCCTTCTCCCACAGGGAAGGGCCCAGCCCTGAAAGCTCTTGCTGCTCTTCCCCTTCCCTTGGCGCCCTATCTACAGGCACAACAGCACTGGGGATCCGGGCTTTCCCAGAGACGGAACATCTCATGGCCCTCGGCCTCGGCAGAGCCTCTTTCCGAAAAGGCAAACGTCCGGCTCCTTCTCCCACAGGGAAGGGCCCAGCCCTGAAAGCTCTTGCTGCTCTTCCCCTTCCCAAGGCGCCCTATCTACAGGCACAACAGCACTGGGCATCCGGGCTTTCCCAGAGACGGAACATCTCATGGCCCTCGGCCTCGGCAGAGCCTCTTTCCGAAAAGGCAAACGTCCGGCTCCTTCTCCCACAGGGAAGGGCCCAGCCCTGAAAGCTCTTGCTGCACTTCCCCTTCCCTTGGCGCCCTATCTACAGGCACAACAGCACTGGGCATCCGGGCTTTCCCAGATAAGGAACATCTCATGGCCCTCGGCCTCGGCAGAGCCTCTTTCCGAAAAGGCAAACGTCCGGCTCCTTCTCCCACAGGGAAGGGCCCAGCCCTGAAATCTCTTGCTGCTCTTCCCCTTCCCTTGGCGCCCTACCTACAGGCACAACACCACTGGGCATCCGGGCATTCCCGGAGACAGAACATCTCATGGCCCTAGGCCTCGGCAGAGACTCTTTCCGAAAAGGCAAACGTCCGGCTCCTTCTCCCACAGGGAAGGGCCCAGCCCTGAAAGCTCTTGCTGCTCTTCCCCTTCCCTTGCCGCCCTACCTACAGGCACAACAGCACTGGGCATCCGGGCTTTCCCAGACACGGAACATCTCATGGACCTCGGCCTTGGCAGAGCGTCTTTCCGAAAAGGCAAACGTCCGGCTCCTTCTCCCACAGGGAAGGGCCCAGCCCTGAAAGCTCTTGCTGCTCTTCCCCTTACCTTGGCGCCCTATCTACAGGCACAACAGCACTGGGGATCCGGGCTTTCCCAGACAAGGAACATCTCATGGCCCTCGGCCTCGGCAGAGCCTCTTTCCGAAAACGCAAACGTCCGGCTCCTTCTCCCACAGGGAAGGGCCCAGCCCTGAAAGCTCTTGCTGCTCTTCCCCTTCCCTTGGTGCCCTATCTACAGGCACAACAGCACTGGGCATCCGGGCTTTCCCAGAGACGGAACATCTCATGGCCCTCGGCCTCGGCAGAGCCTCTTTCCGAAAAGGCAAACGTCCGGCTCCTTCTCCCACAGGGAAGGGCCCAGCCCTGAAAGCCCTTGCTGCTCTTCCCCTTCCCTTGGCGCCCTACCTACAGGCACAACAGCACTGGGGATCCGGGCTTTCCCAGACAAGGAACATCTCATGGCCCTCGGCCTCGGCAGAGCCTCTTTCCGAAAAGGCAAACGTCCGGCTCCTTCTCCCACAGGGAAGGGCCCAGCCCTGAAAGCTCTTGCTGCTCTTCCCCTTCCCTTGGCGCCCTACCTACAGGCACAACAGCACTGGGCATCCAGGCTTTCCCAGACAAGGAACATCTCATGGCCCTCGGCCTCGGCAGAGCCTCTTTCCGAAAAGGTAAACGTCCGGCTCCTTCTCCCACAGGGAAGGGCCCAGCCCTGAAAGCTCTTGCTGCTCTTCCCCTTACCTTGGCGCCCTATCTACAGGCACAACTGCAATGCGGATCCCGGCTTTCCCAGAGACGGAACATCTCATGGCCCTCGGCCTCGGCAGAGCGTCTTTCTGAAAAGGCAAACGTCCGGCTCCTTCTCCCACAGGGATGGGCCCAGCCCTGAAAGCTCTTGCTGCTCTTCCCCTTCCCTTGGCGCCCTACCTACAGGCACAACAGCACGGGGGATCCGGGCTTTCCCAGACAAGGAACATCTCATGGCCCTCAGCCTCGGCACAGCCTCTTTCCGAAAAGGCAAACGTCCGGCTCCTTCTCCCACAGGGAAGGGCCCAGCCCTGAAAGCTCTTGCTGCTCTTCCCCTTCCCTTGGCGCCCTATCTACAGGCACAACAGCACTGGGGATCCGGGCTTTCCCAGAGATGGAACATCTCATGGCCCTCGGCCTCGGCAGAGCCTCTTTCCGAAAAGGCAAACGTCCGGCTCCTTCTCCCACAGGGAAGGGCCCAGCCCTGAAAGCTCTTGCTGCTCTTCCCCTTCCCAAGGCGCCCTATCTACAGGCACAACAGCACTGGGCATCCGGGCTTTCCCAGAGACGGAACATCTCATGGCCCTCGGCCTCGGCAGAGCCTCTTTCCGAAAAGGCAAACGTCCGGCTCCTTCTCCCACAGGGAAGGGCCCAGCCCTGAAAGCTCTTGCTGCTCTTCCCCTTCCCTTGGTGCGCTATGTACAGGCACCACAGCACTGGTGACCCGTGCTTTCCCAGAGATGGAACATCTCATGGCCCTCGGCCTCGGCAGAGCCTCTTTCCGAAAAGGCAAACGTCCGGCTCCTTCTCCCACAGGGAAGGGCCCAGCCCTGAAAGCTCTTGTGCTCTTTCCCTTCCCTTGCCGCCCTACCTACAGGCACAACAGCACTGGGGATCCGGGCTTTCCCAGACAAGGAACATCTCATGGCCCTCGGCCTCGGCAGAGCCTCTTTCCGAAAAGGCAAACGTCCGGCTCCTTCTCCCACAGGGAAGGGCCCAGCCCTGAAAGCTCTTGCTGCTCTTCCCCTTCCCAAGGTGCCCTACCTACAGGCACAACAGCACTGGCCATCCGGGCTTTCCCAGAGACGGAACATCTCATGGCCCTCGGCCTCGGCAGAGCCTCTTTCCGAAAAGGCAAACGTCCGGCTCCTTCTCCCACAGGGAAGGGCCCAGCCCTGAAAGCCCTTGCTGCTCTTCCCCTTCCCTTGGCGCCCTACCTACAGGCACAACAGCACTGGGGATCCGGGCTTTCCCAGACAAGGAACATCTCATGGCCCTCGGCCTCGGCAGAGCCTCTTTCCGAAAAGGCAAACGTCCGGCTCCTTCTCCCACAGGGAAGGGCCCAGCCCTGAAAGCTCTTGCTGCTCTTCCCCTTCCCTTGGCGCCCTACCTACAGGCACAACAGCACTGGGCATCCGGGCTTTCCCAGACAAGGAACATCTCATGGCCCTCGGCCTCGGCAGAGCCTCTTTCCGAAAAGGTAAACGTCCGGCTCCTTCTCCCACAGGGAAGGGCCCAGCCCTGAAAGCTCTTGCTGCTCTTCCCCTTACCTTGGCGCCCTATCTACAGGCACAACTGCAATGCGGATCCCGGCTTTCCCAGAGACGGAACATCTCATGGCCCTCGGCCTCGGCAGAGCGTCTTTCTGAAAAGGCAAACGTCCGGCTCCTTCTCCCACAGGGATGGGCCCAGCCCTGAAAGCTCTTGCTGCTCTTCCCCTTCCCTTGGCGCCCTACCTACAGGCACAACAGCACGGGGGATCCGGGCTTTCCCAGACAAGGAACATCTCATGGCCCTCAGCCTCGGCAGAGCCTCTTTCCGAAAAGGCAAACGTCCGGCTCCTTCTCCCACAGGGAAGGGCCCAGCCCTGAAAGCTCTTGCTGCTCTTCCCCTTCCCTTGGCGCCCTATCTACAGGCACAACAGCACTGGGGATCCGGGCTTTCCCAGAGACGGAACATCTCATGGCCCTCGGCCTCGGCAGAGCCTCTTTCCGAAAAGGCAAACGTCCGGCTCCTTCTCCCACAGGGAAGGGCCCAGCCCTGAAAGCTCTTGCTGCTCTTCCCCTTCCCAAGGCGCCCTATCTACAGGCACAACAGCACTGGGCATCCGGGCTTTCCCAGAGACGGAACATCTCATGGCCCTCGGCCTCGGCAGAGCCTCTTTCCGAAAAGGCAAACGTCCGGCTCCTTCTCCCACAGGGAAGGGCCCAGCCCTGAAAGCTCTTGCTGCTCTTCCCCTTCCCTTGGTGCCCTACCTACAGGCACAACAGCACTGGGCATCCGGGCTTTCCCAGACAAGGAACATCTCATGGCCCTCGGCCTCGGCAGAGCCTCTTTCAGAAAAGGCAAACGTCCGGCTCCTTCTCCCACAGGGAAGGGCCCAGCCCTGAAAGCTCTTGCTGCTCTTCCCCTTCCCTTGGCGCCCTATCTACAGGCACAACAGCACTGGGGACCCGTGCTTTCCCAGAGACAGAACATCTCATGGCCCTCGGCCTCGGCAGAGCCTCTTTCCGAAAAGGCAAACGTCTGGCTCCTTCTCCCACAGGGAAGGGCCCAGCCCTGAAAGCTCTTGCTGCTCTTCCCCTTCCCTTGGCGCCCAACCTACAGGCACAACAGCGCTGGGCATCCGGGCTTTCCCAGAGACGGAACATCTCATGGCCCTCGGCCTCGGCAGAGCCTCTTTCCGAAAAGGCAAACGTCTGGCTCCTTCTCCCACAAGGAAGGGCCCAGCCCTTGTCTTGGTTTAACCCCAGCCTGCAACTATGCACCACGCAGCCGCTCACTCACTCCCCCCCCATCCAGTCGAACGGGGGAGAAACTCAGGAAAAGAAGTAAAACTCCTGGGTTGAGTTAAGAACGGTTTAATAGAACAGAAAAGAAGAAACTAATAATGATAATGATAACAGTAATAAAATGACAACAGTAGTAATAAATGGATTGAAATGTACAAATGATGCGCAGGGCAATTGCTCACCACACGCCGACCGACACCCAGCCAGTCACCGAGCGGCGAATCCCTGCCCCCCACTTCCCAGTTACTAAACTAGATGGGACGTCACATAGTATGGAACACACTGTTGGCCACTTTGGGTCAGGTGCCCTGGCTGGGCATGAGAAGCTGAAAAATCCTTGACTACAGTCTAAACACTACTGAGCAACAACTGGAAACATCAGTGGTATCAACATTCTTCACATACTGAACTCAAAACATAGCAGTGTACCAGCTACTAGGAAGACAGTTAACTCTATCCCAGCTGAAACCAGGACAGTATCCACCCCTTATTCTATACGATTGACGTCATGCTCAGTTCCCATACCTTTAGTTACATTCTGATCAATCATCACCACCTTTCCATCCCTTTGAGACTTATGAACAATTATATATATATATATAAATATATATATATATAAAAAAGTATACACACACAGAGATATCAGTTCTTTAGTTCATGGGTTATGTTCATAAAATGTTTGTTGAGTTCATTTAGTTTCTGACTCTGGGCTCCATCTGTCATACCAGTCTGTCTGGGCAGGAGGGATGGTGCATAGTCCTCTCAGTCGGTAGAGCAGAATTGGGCTTCAGTGCGGTGTGACGAGCAGATGACATTTGACGCAGCAGGAGGATGGTGTGCACTGTTGGATTGTTGCATGCTGGAGTCAGGCCTGGTTCCACCTCTACTGCGCTTTGCTCAGTTTTATCACAGTTCTTTCTTGCTTGATCCAAGTGATTCTTACTATAGTACTATGGATATAGCATATAACAATTATAGTAATGATAACATACAGTAGCAGGGTTATATAGCAACTAATATCATACAGTTTAATTCTGGCTATTTTCACCTAAAATCAAATCCCCTTGAGGCACACATCGGACTTCTCCATCTTTTCGCATCACCCAGCAAGTGTACCCAGGCCCTTGAGCAAAAGCAATCTCACGAATGGGTTTACCTTTGCCTGAGGCAGGAGTAACCCAGACTGTTTTCCCTAACATGTTTTTCATGTGCACTACAGGGACTTTATCCCCCTCTACAGTATGTAAAAGGTCTGATTGGGCAGGGCCACTCCGACTGGCAGATCCTCTGGTGTTGACTAACCAGGTGGCTTTTGCTAAATGTGTATCCCAATGTTTGAAAGTTCCGCCCCCCCCCCCCCATTGCTCTCAATGTAGTCTTTAACAGTCCATTGTATCGCTCAGCTTTCCCAGAGGCTGGTGCGTGATAGGGGATATGATACACCCACTCAATGCCATGCTCTTTGGCCCAGGTGTCTATGAGGTTGTTTCGGAAATGAGTCCCATTGTCTGACTCAATTCTTTCTGGGGTGCCATGTCGCCACAAGACCTGCTTCTCAAGACCCAGGATAGTGTTCCGGGCAGTGGCATGGGGTACAGAATATGTTTCCAGCCGTCTGGTGGTTGCTTCCGCCATTGTAAGCACATAGCGCTTGCCTTGGCGAGTTTGTGGGAGTGTGATATAGTCAATCTGCCAGGCTTCCCCAAATTTATATTTCAGCCATCGCCCTCCATACCACAGGGGCTTTAACCGCTTGGCTTGCTTAATTGCAGCACATGTTTCACATTCATGGATAACTTGTGCAATAGTATCCATAGTCAAGTCCACCCCTTGATCACAAGCCCATCTATATGTTGCATCTCTTCCCTGATGGCCTGAGGTGTCATGGGCTCACTGAGCCATAAATAGCTCATCCTTATGTTGCCAGTCCAAATCCACCTGAGCCACTTCAATCTTGTTGTTCTTCCGACTCTTGGGTACATGAGCATCTACGTGACATACTTTTACAACCAGATTCTCTAGCCGGGACACAATATCTTGCCAGAGTGCGGCAGCCCAGATGGGTTTGCTTCTGCGCTGCCAGTTGCTCTGCTTCTGTTGCTGTAACCACCCCCACAGGGCATTTGCCACCATCCATGAGTCAGTATAGAGATAGAGCACTGGCCACTTTTCTCTTTCAGCAATATCTAACGCTAGCTGGATGGCTTTCACCTCTGCAAACTGACTCGATTCACCCTCTCCTTCAGCAGTTTCTGCAACTTGTTGTGTAGGACTCCATACAGCAGCTTTCCACTTTTGATGCTTTCCCACAATGCGACAGGACCCATCAGTGAACAGGGCATATTGCCTCTCATTTTTCTGGCAGTTTATTATACAGCAGGGCTTCTTCAGCACGTGCCACCTCCTCCTCTGGCAACATTCCAAAATCTTTGCCTTCTGGCCAGTCCGTGATCACTTCTAAAATTCCTGGGCGACTGGGGTTTCCTATGCGAGCCCGTTGTGTGATCAGTGCGATCCACTTACTCCACGTGGCGTCAGTCGCGTGATGTGTAGAGGAGACCCTCCCTTTGAACATCCAGCCCAGCACTGGCAGTTGGGGTGCTAAGAGGAGCTATGTCTCAGTACCAACCACTTCTGAGGCGGCTCGAACTCCTGCATACGCTGCCAATATCTCTTTTTCAGTTGGAGTATAGCGAGCCTCGGATCCTCGATATCCTCGACTCCAAAACCCCAGGGGTTGGCCTCGGGTCTCCCCGGGTGCCTTCTGCCAAAGGCTCCAGGTAGGGCCATTCTCCCCAGCTGCAGCGCAGAGCACATTTTTAATGTCTTGTCCTGTCCGGACTGGCCCAAGAGCTACTGCATGAACAATCTCCCGCTTAATTTGTTCAAAGACTTGTCGTTGCTCAGGCCCCCATTTAAAATCGTTCTTCTTCCAGGTAACTTGGTAGAGAGGACTTACAATTTGACTGTAAATTGGAATATGCATTCTCCAAAAGCCCACAACACCTAAGAAAGCCTGTGTTTCCTTTTTATTAGTCGGTGAGGACATAGCTGCTATTTTGTTGATCACATCCATAGGGATCTGACGACGTCCATCTTGCCATTTTATTCCCAAAATTTGGATCTCCTGTGCAGGTCCCTTGACCTTACTTTCTTTTATGGCAAAACCAGCTTTCAGAAGGATTTGGATTATTTTCTTCCCTTTCTCAAAGGCTTCTTCTGCCATGTTGCCCCATACGATGATGTCATCAATGTATTGCAGGTGTTCCAGAGCTTCACCTTTTTCCAGTGCAGTCTGGATTAGTCCATGGCAAATGGTGGGGCTGTGTTTCCACCCCTGGGGCAATCGATTCCAAGTGTACTGGACACCCCTCCAAGTAAAGGCAAATTGTGGATGACACTCTGCTGCCAGAGGGATTGAGAAAAACGCATTAGCAATGTCAATTGTGGCATACCACTTGGCTGCCTTTGACTCTAGTTCGTATTGAAGTTCTAGCATATCTGGAACAGCAGCATTCAGCGGTGGTGTAACTTCATTCAGGCCGCGATAGTCAACTGTTAGTCTCCACTCCCCATTAGACTTCCGCACTGGCCATATGGGACTATTAAAGGGTGAGCGAGTTTTGCTGATCACTCCTTGGCTCTCCAGTTGGCGAATCAACTTGTGGATGGGAATCGGAGAGTCTCGGTTGGTGCGATATTGCCGCCGGTGCACCGTGGTGGTAGCAATTGGCACTTGTTCTTCAACCTTGAGCAACCCCACAATCAAGGGGTCTTGAGAGAGACCAGGCAGGGTAGACAGCTGTTCAGTGCCCTCCGTCTCCAAGGCAGCTATACCAAAAGCCCATCGATACCCCTTCGGGTCCTTAAAATACCCCCTCCTGAGATAGTCTATGCCAAGGATACACAGAGCCTCTGGACCAGTCACAATGGGGTGTTTCTGCCATTCATTTCCAGTTAGGCTTACTTCAGCTTCCAATACAGTTAACTCTTGGGATCCCCCTGTCACACCAGAAATACAAATGGATTCTGTCCCTTTATAACTTGATGGCATTAGAGTGCACTGTGCACCGGTGTCTACTAGAGCCTTATACTCCTGTGGGTCTGACGTGCCAGGCCATTGAATCCACACAATCCAATAGACCCGGTTATCCCTTTCCTCCACCTGGCTGGAGGCAGGGCCCCTCTAATTCTGGTCAGAGTATTCAGTATTCACTTCTCGTAAAATTGGCTCAGAAGTCCCTTCAAGAGGATCGGAAATAAAATCAGCCCTTCTACTCTGTTTGGAAACTGAAGCGGCATTTTTCCTGGTAGAATCCCCTTTTGTGGTGGTTTTTCCTCGCAGTTCACGTACCCGTGCATTTAGGACCGAGGTAGGTTTTCCGTCCCATTTCCTCATGTCCTCTCCCCGATCACATAGGTAAAACCACAGGGCACCTCGCGGTGTGTACCTTCTATATTCTCTCTCTTGGGCAGAGGAACGCTCACTCCTAATAGCTGAGACATCGGTCCTTACACGTGTGGAGTAGGACATATCCTCTTTGAATTGCTGGAAATCCTCAGACAGCTTCTCCACAGCCTCAATGCAGGCTTGTAGGGAGGAGGAGAGATTTTCTTCGTATCGACGGAGTTGGCGAGCCACTTCCTCCACTGTCGGTGCCTCTTCATCCTTCCAGGCCATTATTGCCAATGCGTTGGCATAGGATGATGGTGCGCTCCGTACAAACTTCTGCCACATGAGTCGTGTGCATTGGACTTCGTCTGGATCTTTGGGTAATTGTGGGTTGTCCGGGTCATGATGAATCGTCTCTAGCACAGCTAATTCCCTCAGATATTGAATACCTTTTTCCATGGTGGTCCACTTGCTTGATTGACATATAACATCTTCCTTAAAGGGGTACCTTTCCTTCACACTTGACAGGAGTTGCCTCCAGAGGCTGATGGCTTGTGTCCCTCTTCCAATTGCCTTGTCAATGCCACCTTTCCTGGCAAGCGATCCCAGCTGCTTGGCTTCCCTACCTTCTAATTCTAAGCTATTAGCCCCATTGTCCCAGCATCAGAGGAGCCAGGTGATAATATGCTCACCTATACGGCGGCCAAAGTCTTTTCGCAAATCCCACAGCTCACTCAAGGATAGGGACCGGGTTATTACCTCTGGTTCTGCCTCTTCCTCCGGTTCCCGTGATGACCCTGGTTCATCTTCATCCTTTGCTAAGTGAACTGATTTTTTTGTATATTTCTTTTTCTGTACGGGGGCAACTGATGCTAGTGCAGGTTGGTCCGCTGGTTCAGTTGCAGTATCGCTTACTGGGTTTTGGATAACCGCAGTGTCTGTCGCTGAGGTTTGGGTAGCAGCAGTGCTCGTCGCTGGGGCTGGAGGGACCGCAGTGCCCGTTGCCAAGGTTTGGGTAGCTGCTGTGCTCATTGCCGGGGCTGGAGGGGCTGCAGTGCCTGTTGCTGAGGTTTGGGTAGCCCGAGTTCTCGTCGCCAGGGCTGGAGGGGTCACGGTGCCTGTCGCCAAGGTCTGGGTGCCTGCAAAGCTCCTTGCCGGGGCTGGAGGGGCCGCAGCGCCCGTTGCCAAGGTTTGGGTGGCCGCGGTGCTCATCATTTTGTCGTTAGGTCCAGAGACTTTCTCTTCCCCTTGAGGGTACTGAGTGGTGTCGAACAGGGCTCGATAGGCATGGGCCAGGCCCCAGCACGTTGCAGTGATTTGTATCTCTTTGGAGCTGCCGGGGTGACAGCATACCTTTTCCAAATATTTTACTAGTTCTTCTGGATCCTGCACTTGTTCAGGGGTGAATTTCCAAAACATTGGAGGCGCCCACTTTTCTAGGTACTTGCCCATACTACCCCAAACACCCTGCCACTCATAATTATCCAGCCTTGGGGCACATCTCTGGGTGATCTTCTTAAATAGCTGTTTAACCTTAAATGAGAGCTGAACCACATTCAGAAGTATGCTAATTCCTAGCAGTAGGGCTAGGACCGTGCTAGTCCCAACATTCCAGGAGTATTCAAATTTTTCAAAATTCTCAAACACCATTGTAACTGGACTGAAGGAGAAGGAGAGGGGAAGAAAGGTACCCCACCCACAGACTGGTTTTCTTGCACTCGGAGCTCTAAAGCATGGATCGGTCTCAGCGGGTTCCGGTCGGTCCTCTTTTGGCAGCGTTCTTCCGGGCTGCATCGGCAGCTCTGCTCTCTAGCTGTCCGTTTTCTCGGACCGGGACTTCTTCCCCGCATCCTGACATCCTTAGGTCTCGACGCCAGGCTTCTGGCGCATCTGTCGTCTGGGTTTTGACAGTGCCGTCTTGTAACGGGCCGTTCTGTTCGACTCCTCTTCTCTGAGTCTGCCGTAGAGCCTCCTGGCCTCATGGTTGTGGCCCCGTAGGTTGTCTTGCCTGACGGCGCCTCCCGTCCGGGGGTCATTCTTCTTGCCGAGAGTTTTCTCTCTCTTTGAATCACCTCGTTGGTAGCGTTCCATGTGGCGATGTTCTGCGCACGGTGTGTTTGGCTTGGAGCTGCTCTGCCTGGGGATGTAGAGTCAGGGGTAGGTGGAACAGCAATAAGAGTCTACGGGTGCAACGTTGATGTGCCTAGACCGTTTAGGCGAGGGTTGTACAGTCATCTCGGCTCGAGTAGCCATCGGCGGGCTGCGCGGACAGCCGTGCCAATAGCGTTTCACGGAGACGACTGGAGCTGTGTGGCAGGGGCTGTTGAGGGGCAGTGAAGCGGATTTGACTCTCTAAGGTGTTAAGTCTTGCACGTGATGGGCTTAAAGTTTGGCCCTGGTTTTTTTTGGTTGGTGGGGGGTTTTTTTGGTTTTTTGTTTATTTGGTTTTTTTAAATGGCAGGCTGTAGCTGGACTCCAGATGGTCTTTGTAGATGGAATCAAGACCTCTGGAGTTGTGAAGCTTTTGCTCTGCATCCAGGTCACTCGTTCAATATGTTGGGTTTTTTTTTTCAGATGCGGAGGGACAAGATGCGTGCCACAGAGCGATGAGGGAAGGCACCAGGGCGCTGTAAGGAGGTGGGTCCGTGAGTGGAGTCGGAAGGAAGACGCGGCCGGTGGCTCTATGAGACTGCCGTGTTTTGCAGTTTTCTTGCATTGTATTGGTCTGTATTTGCCTTTGTCTTGTGTTGTTTTGTTCTGTATTTGTATTGACTGTCACGTGAGACTGTCTCGCGTTGCATGGCCCTGCATTGTGTTTTGTATTGCAGTGCTCTGCACTTGTATCGACTGCCATGTGAGACTGCCTTGCCTTCTATGGTTCTGTATTGGTTTTGTATTGTTTTGGTCTGTACTTGTATTGACTGTCATCTGAGAGTCTCTTGCATCGGCCCTGTTCTGTTTTGTGTGGTATGGCAGTGCTCTGAGTTGTTTTGTCTTGACGGAGGTAAGAGTACTGCCTTGTATGGCATTATATTTGCATGTGAATTGCAGGGCTCTACGTTTGTGTCTGTATTGTATGGCATTGCAGAGACAGCATAGAAGGTTTAATGAGTTTGGGTTCTTTGCATGCAAGGAGTTGAGGGGATCGCAACTGGACTGTGAGCTAGCATAGAGTAAGGCGGTAACTGGGCAACGGTGTTCATATTGTTTATGGGGATGCTTTGTGGCAAGTCTGTAGAAATGGTCAAGGCCTTGAGGTCTGAGTAGCAGCGTGATGGGTCTTGCAGCGATCGGTAACTTTGGGACAGCTCTGTGTTTGCGATGCTCTGTTTTTTCAAGTGCCATGGAGGACACTAACTGTGAGGATGTGGGGTTTTTTTTTTAATAGGTGGGAAGCAGGGTAGGGGAGCGGTGGAGGACTTCTCTCTCAAGGATGAAGTGTCTATTGAAAAGCTTTGTGTGTTGTTTTTGCAGGTGATGACAGGGCACGAGGTGCTTGAAGGAACCTTGCGTTTAGGTGACACGGCTGCTACGGAGGTTGGACTGTGACATGTGGCACCGTGAAAGCTAAGTATGGGGTTGAAAATGCACGGATGGTAGAGATGATGGTGCGTGTTGAAACATTGGTGTAACGGAAGGGCAGTTTGTGGGGAGGTTGGAAGGAGGTTGGGCTGGGGCCAGGGTTTTTGCAGGCAGGGCAATTTTTGAGGCCCCCAGTGCCGCAGGCACGGGGTGACGGCCTCTCAAGGCCTGTGGGTAGTAGGATGGATGAGTTGAGAGTGAGGGCTGGCGTGCATGTGATCTGAATGAGTGGTGTGTTGTGAATGTGTCTAACCTTGTAGGGTTATGTGGTTTAGCCTTTTTGGTTTTTTCCTTTCAGGTTGGATGTAGAGTTGAGATGTTTCTCAGGGAATTAGAAAAAAAAACCAAACCAACAACTTAGAATAAAAAACCCCAGCTGGGATATGGGTTGGTTTTTGGTGTGTCCTCCCCCGCCCTGTTTTGTCCCCCACCGTGTCGTCCGTCCCCCCCCGGTCCCAGCTGCTCCACGAGGCAATGTTGATCGCCAATGTTTGGACCAGGGTCCGGCTCGGGCCCGGGTTTTCACAGGCAGGGCAATTTTTTTCAAGGCTCCTGGGAACAGCGTTCCCATGGAGCGCTGCCCTGGAACGTGGTAATTGCCAGTCAGCACAGGGAAATACGTTGTTCGGTGGATGGTCTTTGGAAAACAGTTGAGGATTTTGCGGGCGAAGGGTGGGGGGAGTTGGACTAGATGGCCAGCATGGAGCAGGCCAGGGTTGTGAAGTGCGTGAGCGTAACTGTATTTTTCTGTGGTGGGTTTGTAAAATATTTGGGTGCTCTTTGTAGTTCGTGATGTAATGATACTTTTCAATTTTTGTTTTTGTGCCGAGGTGTGGAAGTGGACGGTCTGTCAAGATGAGCGGAGCTCACTCGTTTTCTGCCCGAGAACGGGGATCGTGCAGGTAACGTCACCTCAGGGAGTAAAACTTCTGGATGTGCAGCGATGGATGTAACGGGAGCGAGGAATGTGGAAAAGACCACTCTGTAGAGAATTGCAGGTACTAATAGTGGCATTTCTTCTGAAGGTAATGCTAAATTTTTGGAGTTTAAATGTATTTGTAAAAATAATGATTAAAAGAGGAATAAAACTAATAGTGTCAAATATTTGACCAGTGAGGCCATAAGTCTTTTCTATATATTGTAGAAAAAGTACATCGTAGAATTGGACTGTAACTACTGACATAGCTGAATATATGTGGAATCAGTAATGGACCAAATGAAGCAAAAAAAAAGAAAATGAAAAAAAGACAGGTAATTAGGTCTCCTTGTGAGAATCACAGTACTAATGGCAATCACAAAGGCAAGTGCAGAGCGAAACATGTGCCCATAGGTAAACTTAGCTGTTGAAGTAAGTGAAAGCGTCTGTTAGAATTAGGCATCCAAGGGAGAGTTGTAGATACCTCGAGGTAAATGTAGCTGCTGCTGGGTTAATAGAAAGGGGGTGCGTTCCTGGCTCTAGTAATTGCCCAACTTAGAAATTGTCTCTGTAACTACATAACTGTGAAATGGGCTCGGGCGCGGTGCGCCGCCGAAAGGGGCTCGGGCGCGGTGCGCCGACTTTGAAATTTGCTCGGGTTCTGTGTGCTGCCGAATTGAGCTCGGTCAATGTGTTACTTTTCTTAAAGAGGCTGAGGTACTTTGTAACTCTGAAATGGGCTTGATTACTGGATAATATGTGTATAATAGGTGGGGGGGGTTATTCTGTATCTCACTGTCCCCGTTGTCCTTCCTGTTCTTCTCTTTCTCTGACCCTTCGTGGTGCTCCCTACTCTTTTTATTCATGCCTTCTCTCTCTCTGCAGGGCTCCTCATCGCGCTCTCTCTCTCTCTCCAACCGCCTGTGTTTCTCACAGTCTCTATCTCTTGTCATTATTCTCATCTGTCGCTCTCTCTTACTTCCTGTCCCATCGTATCATGTTGTATCTGTTCCTCCTGCTTTTTTCTCCATCTGTCCAGATCCCTGTCCCTTTTTTCTTCTATTGCTGGCCCTCTGCCCTGCTTCCTCTTGCTATCTTTCCCGTATTTCTCTCTGTTCCGTTCCCTCTTCCATCCTTTCAAACTGTATCCTCCTCTCCAGCTAGCTGTCCCTTCTCTTTTCTCTATTCCTCCGTATCTCTCTCACAGCCTATCACAGTTGTTTTTTCCTCCAGTGCTGTCCTGCTCTGTCCCTTTTTTCTCACTCTCATTCTGTCATGCTCCCTGTGTCTTTTTTGAACTCCTCCATCTCTGTCCTGCAGCCTATCACTATTTTTTCCTCTTCCATCCCTTTGTCCTTCTTCCAGTCTTTGTATCTCTCTCCCTTTGTTTTTCCTCCCTTCCTTTTTTTCCTTTCTTGCTACATCTCTGTTCTGCTCCCTAGAATAGAATCAAATCGCATTGAATCAAATCATGAAATTTGGAAAGGACCTCTAAGATCATTAAGTCCAACCATCAACCCAACACCACCACGCCCACTAAATCATGTCCCAAAGTGCCACATCTACGTGTGTTTTGAACACCTGCAGGGATGGTGACTCCACCACTACCCTGGGCAGCCTGTTCCAACGCCTGACAACCCTCTCAGTAAAGAAATCTTTTCTGATATCCAATCTAAACCTCCCCTGGCGCAACTTCAGGCCATTTTCTCTCGTCCTATCTCTAGTTACTTGATAGAAGAGACCAGTACCCACCTCGCTACAATCTCCTTTCAGGTAGTTGTAGAGAGCGATAAGGTCTCCCCTCAGCCTCCTTTTCTCCAGACTAAACCACCCCAGCTCCCTCAGCCGTTCCTCATCAGACTTACGCTCCAGGCCCCTCACCAACTCGGTTGCCCTTCTCCGGACACGTTCCAGCAACTCAACGTCTTTCCCGTAGCGAGGGGCCCAAAACTGAACGCAGTACTCGAGGTGCGGCCTCGCCAGTGCCGAATACGGGGGAACAATTACCTCCCTGCTCCTGCCGGCCACACTATTTCTGAT
Organism: Haliaeetus albicilla; assembly: GCF_947461875.1. Lineage (NCBI taxonomy): Eukaryota > Metazoa > Chordata > Aves > Accipitriformes > Accipitridae > Haliaeetus > Haliaeetus albicilla. The sequence goes on from NW_027212535.1 coordinate 30,587, forward strand.
ACAGGCCAGGATGCCGTTGGCCTTCCTGGCCACCTGGGCACACTGCTGGCTCATAGTCAGCCGGCTGTCAACCAGCACCCCCAGGTCTTTCTCCGCCGGGCAGCTTTCCAGCCGCTCTTCCCCAAGTCCATAGCGCTGCACGGGGTCGCCGTGACCGAAGCGCAGGACCCGGCACTCGGCCTCGTTGAACTTCATACAGTTGGCCTCGGCCCATCGATCCAGCCTGTCCAGATACCTGTGTAGAGCCTTCCTATCCTCAAGGAGATCGGCCCCGAGTCCCAACTTGGTGTCGTCTGCAAACTTGCCGAGGGGGCACTCGATCTCCTCGTCCAAATCGTCGATTAAGATGTTAAGCAGAACCGGGCCCAACGCCGAGCCCTGGGGAACACCACTAGCGACCCGCCGCCAACCGGATTTAACCCCATTCACCGCAACCCTCTGGGCTCGTCCATCCAGCCAGTTTTTCACCCAGCAAAGAGTACACTTGTCTAAGCCAGGAGACGACAGCTTCTCAAGGAGTATGCCATGACAGTATCAAAGGCCTTGCTGAAGTCAAGGTAGGTAACATCCACAGCCTTTCCCTCATCCACCGGGCGGGTCACCCGGTCATAGAAGGAGAGCAGGTTGGTCAAGCAGAACCCGCCTTTCGTAAACCCACGCTGACCGGGCCCAATCCCCTGCTTGTCCCGGACTTGCCACGTGAGCGCTCTCAAGACAAACCGTTCCATAATCTTCCCCGGTACCGAGGTCAGGCTGACAGGCCCGTAGTTCCCCGGATCCTCCCTCCGACCCTTCTCGTAAATGGGCGTCACATTGGCAAGCCTCCAGTCCTCTGGGACCTTCCCCGTTGACCAGGATCGCCGATAGATGAGGGAGAGCAGCTTGGGAAGCACCTCTGCCAGTTCCCTCAGTACTCTGGGATGGATTCCATCTTGTCCCGTAGATTTGTGAGCATCCAGATGGCATAGTAGGTCACTAACTATTTCCTCCTGCATTAAGGGGGGGGGGAGTATATTCTGCTGTTCATCCTCACCTTCCCGCTCAGGAGGCAGAGTACCCTGAGGATAACTGGTCTCCCTATTAAAGACTGAGGCAAAGAAGGGATTAAGTACCTCAGCCTTTTCCTCATCTCTGCTGGCAACGTTCCCTTCCGTATCCGTTACAGGATAGATATTCTCCTCGGGATTCTTTTTACCATTAACGTATTTGTAAAAACATTTTTTGTCATCTCTTACGACAGCGGACAGATTTAGTACTAGCAGAGCTTTTGTCTTTCTAATTTCCTTTCTCTATGACCTAACAAGATCCCTGTACTCCTCCCAAGTTGCCCGCCCTTTCTTCCAGAGATGGTAAACTCTCCTTTTTTTCCTGACTCCTAGAAGAAGCTCCCCGTTCAGCCAGGCCCGTCGTTTTCCTCAGCGATTCGACTTGCGGCACGGGGGAATAGCCTGGTCCTGAGCTGTTAAGACTTCCTTCTTAAAGAACGTCCGTCCCTCCTGGACCCCTTTGCCCTTCAGGACCGTCTCCCAAGGGATTCTCTCAACCAGTGCCTCAAAGAGGCTAAAGTTTGCCCTCTGGAAGTCCAGAGCGGTAGTTTTGCTAACCCCCTTCCTTGCCTCACCAAGAATTGAGAATTCTATCATTTCACGGTCGCTAAGCCCAAGACGTAGCACTCCGGTCACGGGAGTCATCCCACCGTGTTTCCGTGATGGCGGCTAAGCCATATCTATCCTGCTGCACGATGGCTTCCAGCTCCTCCTGTTTATCGCCCACGCTGCGTGTGTTGGCATCGATGCATTCGAGCTGGCCTATCGAATCCACCCCTAACGTCGGCACGCTGCCCCCAGGCTCGTCTCTGGTGCACCTAGTCTTATCCCTTACCCCCTTCAAACCTGGTTTAAAGCCCTCTCTATGAGCCCCGCCATCTCACGAGCGAGGATTCTTTTACCCCTTTGAGATAGCTGGATACCATCCGTCGCTAGCAAGCCCGGTGCCGTGTAAACCTCCCCGTGATCAAAAAACCCCAAATGCCACCAATGGCACCAGCCTCTGAGCCACATCATCACCAGGTGTGGTTTCCTGTTCCTTTCAGTATATTCCCCTGCCACTAAGGGATTAAGGAAAACACTACCTGTGCTCCTTCCACTAATCGCCCCAGTGCCCGGAAGTCCCTTTTGATTGCCTTTGGATTTCTCCCTGCAATCTCATCGCTGCCAACCTGCACAACTAGCAATGGGTAATAATCAGAGGTCCAAACCAGACCCGGGAGTTCCCCGGTAATGTCTTTCAACCGGGCCCCAGGGAGGCAGCAGACTTCCCTGTGGCATGGGTCAGGACCGCATATTGGGTCCTCTGTCCCCCTCAGAAGGGAGTCGCCTATGACAATTACCCTCCTTTTTCTTTTTTCAGAGGCTGTGAGAATGCATGGGGCTGCCCGACTGAGCCTAGGCACCTCCCTGGACAGGGCTTCACCTACACCCTGATCTTCGTTGACCCGGTCCTCAAGTTCCAGAGCCCCATTCCTGTTGCGTAGGGGCAACTGGGAAGGTGAGGGAGACCGGGAGAGGACTCGCCTGCCTCCCCGAGCAGGGACCTGTATCCATTCCCCTCCATCTCTTAGGTCCCCTCCTGCCCGGTGGCAAGGGGGCAGGGGAACCTCCGCTTCTCGCGGAGCCTCCATCTGCTGCCTCCGCCTCAGGGATGATAGGGTGTGGGTCCACCAACCTATCTCCCTCTCACACTCCTTGATACTCCTCAACCTTTCCACTTCCTCCTTCAGCTCTGCCACCAGGCTGAGCAGATCATCTACCTGGTCACATCTCGCACAAGAGGTGTCCCCGCTGCCCTCCGGCATCAGTGATAGACTCAGGCACTCCCTGCGTCCAGAGACCTGGACAGCTGCACGTTTACGTGGGAGCTCTGTCCGTGTCGCCACGTTTTTCCTAGCAATGGCTTTCACCCGAGTGGCAGCCATATCGGGGTCTCCTTCTGAGGCCGATGCCCACCGCTTCAGTAACCTTCTCGAGCTGGGAAGGGGGGGGCTGCGCCCTACTCGCGCAAACTGCCGCACCACGGCACACCGTTCTGACGCACCACGCCCTGTTTGCCACGCTCCCGGTCGCTAGCGCTCCTCAGAGCCATTTAAATCTCCCACGGTCGCCCCTGGCAATGCCCACGCCGCGTCAACCTCTCTCGCGAGAGGTGCCGGCTCTGCACGGTCCCTCTGCTCTTCCCCGGGGCTCCTGCGCCTCGGGAACCTCCCGTTCTGCCTCAATCTAGCGCTTAGCTGCTGAGTTACCATTGTGTCTGCTGGCTTTGCCAGTGACTGATGTGATTTTAATAACTACATTGTTATTGCATTTAAGGAGCTAATTTCCTACCTAGTTTAGAGACACATGTATCTTTTTCTGTCTATGCCTCAGAAAAATTAAGTTGAACTCCTTACCTGGTGACATTGCTGATGCAAGAGTTGTAGCTGTAGTACAGGAGCAGGTATTGTCTTTGCCAGTAAGTGTTGCTTTCTCTGTTCAGGGTCTCATTTGCTGTAAATTGAAGGCAGGTGGGAACAGTGCTGCTGCTCCTCCAGCTGACTTGATAACTTCTGGTGGTTTGCCCTTCCCCTTTCCCAGGTGATTGTGCTAAGGGTGGTGGGCGGAGCCTTGGGCTATTTGAGCCACAGCCTCTGCTGAGGGAGCTCATTGTGCTCTTGGGTTTCTCTGGTGTTGGTGCTCAGCTCTTGAGTCCTTTGCAGCTTTTGAGCTGGCTCAGCCCTTTGGGAAGAGGTGTCTGCCTGAGGTAAGAGCTTCAGGACCAGTCAAGGTTCAGCAGCATGTGTGGTAGAAAGTAACACTTGTATGCAGCCTTTTTTTTGTTTTCCTTTCTTTTTTTTCAGGTCAGTGATTTTGAGTGTTTGGGGGTAGAAAGATGGTTTAATGGTATGCTTTGTTTGTTTGTTTGATTGAGGCTCCTGTGCCTTGGGAAGCTCCTGTTCTGCCTCAATCTAGTGCTTAGCTGCTGAGTTACCATTGTGTCTGCTGGCTTTGCCAGTGACTGATGTGATTTTAATAACTACATTGTTATTGCATTTAAGGAGCTAATTTCCTACCTAGTTTAGAGACACATGTATCTTTTTCTGTCTATGCCTCAGAAAAATTAAGTTGAACTCCTTACCTGGTGACATTGCTGATGCAAGAGTTGTAGCTGTAGTACAGGAACAGGTATTGTCTTTGCTAGTAAGTGTTGCTTTCTCTGTTCAGGGTCTCATTTGCTGTAAATTTAAGGCAGGTGGGAACAGTGCTGCTGCTCCTCCAGCTGACTTGATAACTTCTGGTGGTTTGCCCTTCCCCTTTCCCAGGTGATTGTGCTAAGGGTGGTGGGCGGAGCCTTGGGCTATTTGAGCCACAGCCTCTGCTGAGGGAGCTCATTGTGCTCTTGGGTTTCTCTGGTGTTGGTGCTCAGCTCTTGCTTGAGTCCTTTGCAGCTTTTGAGCTGGCTCAGCCCTTTGGGAAGAGGTGTCTGCCTGAGGTAAGAGCTTCAGGACCAGTCAAGGTTCAGCAGCATGTGTGGTAGGAAGTAACACTTGTATGCAGCCTTTTTTTTTGTTTACCTTTCTTTTTTTCAGGTCAGTAATTTTGTTTTGAGTGTTTGGGGGTAGAAAGATGGTTTAATGGTATGCTTTGTTTGTTTGTTTGAGGCTCCTGTGCCTTGGGAACCTCCTGTTCTGCCTCAATCTAGTGCTTAGCTGCTGAGTTACCATTGTGTCTGCTGGCTTTGCCAGTGACTGATGTGATTTTAATAACTACATTGTTATTGCATTTAAGGAGCTAATTTCCTACCTAGTTTAGAGACACATGTATCTTTTTCTGTCTATGCCTCAGAAAAATTAAGTTGAACTCCTTACCTGGTGACATTGCTGATGCAAGAGTTGTAGCTGTAGTACAGGAGCAGGTATTGTCTTTGCCAGTAAGTGTTGCTTTCTCTGTTCAGGGTCTCATTTGCTGTAAATTGAAGGCAGGTGGGAACAGTGCTGCTGCTCCTCCAGCTGACTTGATAACTTCTGGTGGTTTGCCCTTCCCCTTTCCCAGGTGATTGTGCTAAGGGTGGTGGGCGGAGCCTTGGGCTATTTGAGCCACAGCCTCTGCTGAGGGAGCTCATTGTGCTCTTGGGTTTCTCTGGTGTTGGTGCTCAGCTCTTGCTTGAGTCCTTTGCAGCTTTTGAGCTGGCTCAGCCCTTTGGGAAGAGGTGTCTGCCTGAGGTAAGAGCTTCAGGACCAGTCAAGGTTCAGCAGCATGTGTGGTAGAAAGTAACACTTGTATGCAGCCTTTTTTTTTGTTTTCCTTTCTTTTTTTTCAGGTCAGTAATTTTGTTTTGAGTGTCTGGGGGTAGAAAGATGGTTTAATGGTATGCTTTGTTTGTTTGTTTGATTGCGGCTCCTGTGCCTTGGGAACCTCCTGTTCTGCCTCAATCTAGTGCTTAGCTGCTGAGTTACCATTGTGTCTGCTGGCTTTGCCAGTGACTGATGTGATTTTAATAACTACATTGCTACTGCATTTAAGGAGCTAATTTCCTACCTAGTTTAGAGACACATGTATCTTTTTCTGTCTATGCCTCAGAAAAATTAAGTTGAACTCCTTACCTGGTGACATTGCTGATGCAAGAGTTGTAGCTGTAGTACAGGAGCAGGTATTGTCTTTGCCAGTAAGTGTTGCTTTCTCTGTTCAGGGTCTCATTTGCTGTAAATTGAAGGCAGGTGGGAACAGTGCTGCTGCTCCTCCAGCTGACTTGATAACTTCTGGTGGTTTGCCCTTCCCCTTTCCCAGGTGATTGTGCTAAGGGTGGTGGGCGGAGCCTTGGGCTATTTGAGCCACAGCCTCTGCTGAGGGAGCTCATTGTGCTCTTGGGTTTCTCTGGTGTTGGTGCTCAGCTCTTGCTTGAGTCCTTTGCAGCTTTTGAGCTGGCTCAGCCCTTTGGGAAGAGGTGTCTGCCTGAGGTAAGAGCTTCAGGACCAGTCAAGGTTCAGCAGCATGTGTGGTAGAAAGTAACACTTGTATGCAGCCTTTTTTTTTGTTTACCTTTCTTTTTTTCAGGTCAGTAATTTTGTTTTGAGTGTTTGGGGGTAGAAAGATGGTTTAATGGTATGCTTTGTTTGTTTGTTTGATTGAGGCTCCTGTGCCTTGGGAACCTCCTGTTCTGCCTCAATCTAGTGCTTAGCTGCTGAGTTACCATTGTGTCTGCTGGCTTTGCCAGTGACTGATGTGATTTTAATAACTACATTGTTATTGCATTTAAGGAGCTAATTTCCTACCTAGTTTAGAGACACATGTATCTTTTTCTGTCTATGCCTCAGAAAAATTAAGTTGAACTCCTTACCTGGTGACATTGCTGATGCAAGAGTTGTAGCTGTAGTACAGGAGCAGGTATTGTCTTTGCCAGTAAGTGTTGCTTTCTCTGTTCAGGGTCTCATTTGCTGTAAATTGAAGGCAGGTGGGAACAGTGCTGCTGCTCCTCCAGCTGACTTGATAACTTCTGGTGGTTTGCCCTTTCCCAGGTGATTGTGCTAAGGGTGGTGGGCGGAGCCTTGGGCTATTTGAGCCACAGCCTCTGCTGAGGGAGCTCATTGTGCTCTTGGGTTTCTCTGGTGTTGGTGCTCAGCTCTTGCTTGAGTCCTTTGCAGCTTTTGAGCTGGCTCAGCCCTTTGGGAAGAGGTGTCTGCCTGAGGTAAGAGCTTCAGGACCAGTCAAGGTTCAGCAGCATGTGTGGTAGAAAGTAACACTTTTATGCAGCCTTTTTTTTTGTTTTCCTTTCTTTTTTTTCAGGTCAGTAATTTTGAGTGTCTGGGGGTAGAAAGATGGTTTAATGGTATGCTTTGTTTGTTTGATTGAGGCTCCTGTGCCTTGGGAACCTCCTGTTCTGCCTCAATCTAGTGCTTAGCTGCTGAGTTACCATTGTGTCTGCTGGCTTTGCCAGTGACTGATGTGATTTTAATAACTACATTGCTATTGCATTTAAGGAGCTAATTTCCTACCTAGTTTAGAGACACATGTATCTTTTTCTGTCTATGCCTCAGAAAAATTAAGTTGAACTCCTTACCTGGTGACATTGCTGATGCAAGAGTTGTAGCTGTAGTACAGGAGCAGGTATTGTCTTTGCCAGTAAGTGTTGCTTTCTCTGTTCAGGGTCTCATTTGCTGTAAATTGAAGGCAGGTGGGAACAGTGCTGCTGCTCCTCCAGCTGACTTGATAACTTCTGGTGGTTTGCCCTTTCCCAGGTGATTGTGCTAAGGGTGGTGGGCGGAGCCTTGGGCTATTTGAGCCACAGCCTCTGCTGAGGGAGCTCATTGTGCTCTTGGGTTTCTCTGGTGTTGGTGCTCAGCTCTTGCTTGAGTCCTTTGCAGCTTTTGAGCTGGCTCAGCCCTTTGGGAAGAGGTGTCTGCCTGAGGTAAGAGCTTCAGGACCAGTCAAGGTTCAGCAGCATGTGTGGTAGAAAGTAACACTTTTATGCAGCCTTTTTTTTTGTTTTCCTTTCTTTTTTTTCAGGTCAGTAATTTTGAGTGTCTGGGGGTAGAAAGATGGTTTAATGGTATGCTTTGTTTGTTTGATTGAGGCTCCTGTGCCTTGGGAACCTCCTGTTCTGCCTCAATCTAGTGCTTAGCTGCTGAGTTACCATTGTGTCTGCTGGCTTTGCCAGTGACTGATGTGATTTTAATAACTACATTGCTATTGCATTTAAGGAGCTAATTTCCTACCTAGTTTAGAGACACATGTATCTTTTTCTGTCTAAGCCTCAGAAAAATTAAGTTGAACTCCTTACCTGGTGACATTGCTGATGCAAGAGTTGTAGCTGTAGTACAGGAGCAGGTATTGTCTTTGCCAGTAAGTGTTGCTTTCTCTGTTCAGGGTCTCATTTGCTGTAAATTGAAGGCAGGTGGGAACAGTGCTGCTGCTCCTCCAGCTGACTTGATAACTTCTGGTGGTTTGCCCTTCCCCTTTCCCAGGTGATTGTGCTAAGGGTGGTGGGCGGAGCCTTGGGCTATTTGAGCCACAGCCTCTGCTGAGGGAGCTCATTGTGCTCTTGGGTTTCTCTGGTGTTGGTGCTCAGCTCTTGCTTGAGTCCTTTGCAGCTTTTGAGCTGGCTCAGCCCTTTGGGAAGAGGTGTCTGCCTGAGGTAAGAGCTTCAGGACCAGTCAAGGTTCAGCAGCATGTGTGGTAGAAAGTAACACTTGTATGCAGCCTTTTTTTTTGTTTACCTTTCTTTTTTTCAGGTCAGTAATTTTGTTTTGAGTGTTTGGGGGTAGAAAGATGGTTTAATGGTATGCTTTGTTTGTTTGATTGAGGCTCCTGTGCCTTGGGAACCTCCTGTTCTGCCTCAATCTAGTGCTTAGCTGCTGAGTTACCATTGTGTCTGCTGGCTTTGCCAGTGACTGATGTGATTTTAATAACTACATTGTTATTGCATTTAAGGAGCTAATTTCCTACCTAGTTTAGAGACACATGTATCTTTTTCTGTCTATGCCTCAGAAAAATTAAGTTGAACTCCTTACCTGGTGACATTGCTGATGCAAGAGTTGTAGCTGTAGTACAGGAGCAGGTATTGTCTTTGCCAGTAAGTGTTGCTTTCTCTGTTCAGGGTCTCATTTGCTGTAAATTGAAGGCAGGTGGGAACAGTGCTGCTGCTCCTCCAGCTGACTTGATAACTTCTGGTGGTTTGCCCTTCCCAGGTGATTGTGCTAAGGGTGGTGGGCGGAGCCTTGGGCTATTTGAGCCACAGCCTCTGCTGAGGGAGCTCATTGTGCTCTTGGGTTTCTCTGGTGTTGGTGCTCAGCTCTTGCTTGAGTCCTTTGCAGCTTTTGAGCTGGCTCAGCCCTTTGGGAAGAGGTGTCTGCCTGAGGTAAGAGCTTCAGGACCAGTCAAGGTTCAGCAGCATGTGTGGTAGAAAGTAACACTTGTATGCAGCCTTTTTTTTTTGTTTACCTTTCTTTTTTTCAGGTCAGTAATTTTGTTTTGAGTGTTTGGGGGTAGAAAGATGGTTTAATGGTATGCTTTGTTTGTTTGTTTGATTGAGGCTCCTGTGCCTTGGGAACCTCCTGTTCTGCCTCAATCTAGTGCTTAGCTGCTGAGTTACCATTGTGTCTGCTGGCTTTGCCAGTGACTGATGTGATTTTAATAACTACATTGTTATTGCATTTAAGGAGCTAATTTCCTACCTAGTTTAGAGACACATGTATCTTTTTCTGTCTATGCCTCAGAAAAATTAAGTTGAACTCCTTACCTGGTGACATTGCTGATGCAAGAGTTGTAGCTGTAGTACAGGAACAGGTATTGTCTTTGCTAGTAAGTGTTGCTTTCTCTGTTCAGGGTCTCATTTGCTGTAAATTGAAGGCAGGTGGGAACAGTGCTGCTGCTCCTCCAGCTGACTTGATAACTTCTGGTGGTTTGCCCTTTCCCAGGTGATTGTGCTAAGGGTGGTGGGCGGAGCCTTGGGCTATTTGAGCCACAGCCTCTGCTGAGGGAGCTCATTGTGCTCTTGGGTTTCTCTGGTGTTGGTGCTCAGCTCTTGCTTGAGTCCTTTGCAGCTTTTGAGCTGGCTCAGCCCTTTGGGAAGAGGTGTCTGCCTGAGGTAAGAGCTTCAGGACCAGTCAAGGTTCAGCAGCATGTGTGGTAGAAAGTAACACTTTTATGCAGCCTTTTTTTTTGTTTACCTTTCTTTTTTTCAGGTCAGTAATTTTGTTTTGAGTGTTTGGGGGTAGAAAGATGGTTTAATGGTATGCTTTGTTTGTTTGATTGAGGCTCCTGTGCCTTGGGAACCTCCTGTTCTGCCTCAATCTAGTGCTTAGCTGCTGAGTTACCATTGTGTCTGCTGGCTTTGCCAGTGACTGATGTGATTTTAATAACTACATTGTTATTGCATTTAAGGAGCTAATTTCCTACCTAGTTTAGAGACACATGTATCTTTTTCTGTCTAAGCCTCAGAAAAATTAAGTTGAACTCCTTACCTGGTGACATTGCTGATGCAAGAGTTGTAGCTGTAGTACAGGAGCAGGTATTGTCTTTGCCAGTAAGTGTTGCTTTCTCTGTTCAGGGTCTCATTTGCTGTAAATTGAAGGCAGGTGGGAACAGTGCTGCTGCTCCTCCAGCTGACTTGATAACTTCTGGTGGTTTGCCCTTTCCCAGGTGATTGTGCTAAGGGTGGTGGGCGGAGCCTTGGGCTATTTGAGCCACAGCCTCTGCTGAGGGAGCTCATTGTGCTCTTGGGTTTCTCTGGTGTTGGTGCTCAGCTCTTGCTTGAGTCCTTTGCAGCTTTTGAGCTGGCTCAGCCCTTTGGGAAGAGGTGTCTGCCTGAGGTAAGAGCTTCAGGACCAGTCAAGGTTCAGCAGCATGTGTGGTAGAAAGTAACACTTGTATGCAGCCTTTTTTTTTTGTTTACCTTTCTTTTTTCAGGTCAGTAATTTTGTTTTGAGTGTCTGGGGGTAGAAAGATGGTTTAATGGTATGCTTTGTTTGTTTGATTGAGGCTCCTGTGCCTTGGGAACCTCCTGTTCTGCCTCAATCTAGTGCTTAGCTGCTGAGTTACCATTGTGTCTGCTGGCTTTGCCAGTGACTGATGTGATTTTAATAACTACATTGTTATTGCATTTAAGGAGCTAATTTCCTACCTAGTTTAGAGACACATGTATCTTTTTCTGTCTAAGCCTCAGAAAAATTAAGTTGAACTCCTTACCTGGTGACATTGCTGATGCAATAGTTGTAGCTGTAGTACAGGAGCAGGTATTGTCTTTGCCAGTAAGTGTTGCTTTCTCTGTTCAGGGTCTCATTTGCTGTAAATTGAAGGCAGGTGGGAACAGTGCTGCTGCTCCTCCAGCTGACTTGATAACTTCTGGTGGTTTGCCCTTTCCCAGGTGATTGTGCTAAGGGTGGTGGGCGGAGCCTTGGGCTATTTGAGCCACAGCCTCTGCTGAGGGAGCTCATTGTGCTCTTGGGTTTCTCTGGTGTTGGTGCTCAGCTCTTGCTTGAGTCCTTTGCAGCTTTTGAGCTGGCTCAGCCCTTTGGGAAGAGGTGTCTGCCTGAGGTAAGAGCTTCAGGACCAGTCAAGGTTCAGCAGCATGTGTGGTAGAAAGTAACACTTGTATGCAGCCTTTTTTTTTTGTTTACCTTTCTTTTTTTCAGGTCAGTAATTTTGTTTTGAGTGTTTGGGGGTAGAAAGATGGTTTAATGGTATGCTTTGTTTGTTTGATTGAGGCTCCTGTGCCTTGGGAACCTCCTGTTCTGCCTCAATCTAGTGCTTAGCTGCTGAGTTACCATTGTGTCTGCTGGCTTTGCCAGTGACTGATGTGATTTTAATAACTACATTGTTATTGCATTTAAGGAGCTAATTTCCTACCTAGTTTAGAGACACATGTATCTTTTTCTGTCTAAGCCTCAGAAAAATTAAGTTGAACTCCTTACCTGGTGACATTGCTGATGCAAGAGTTGTAGCTGTAGTACAGGAGCAGGTATTGTCTTTGCCAGTAAGTGTTGCTTTCTCTGTTCAGGGTCTCATTTGCTGTAAATTGAAGGCAGGTGGGAACAGTGCTGCTGCTCCTCCAGCTGACTTGATAACTTCTGGTGGTTTGCCCTTTCCCAGGTGATTGTGCTAAGGGTGGTGGGCGGAGCCTTGGGCTATTTGAGCCACAGCCTCTGCTGAGGGAGCTCATTGTGCTCTTGGGTTTCTCTGGTGTTGGTGCTCAGCTCTTGCTTGAGTCCTTTGCAGCTTTTGAGCTGGCTCAGCCCTTTGGGAAGAGGTGTCTGCCTGAGGTAAGAGCTTCAGGACCAGTCAAGGTTCAGCAGCATGTGTGGTAGAAAGTAACACTTGTATGCAGCCTTTTTTTTTTGTTTACCTTTCTTTTTTCAGGTCAGTAATTTTGTTTTGAGTGTCTGGGGGTAGAAAGATGGTTTAATGGTATGCTTTGTTTGTTTGATTGAGGCTCCTGTGCCTTGGGAACCTCCTGTTCTGCCTCAATCTAGTGCTTAGCTGCTGAGTTACCATTGTGTCTGCTGGCTTTGCCAGTGACTGATGTGATTTTAATAACTACATTGTTATTGCATTTAAGGAGCTAATTTCCTACCTAGTTTAGAGACACATGTATCTTTTTCTGTCTAAGCCTCAGAAAAATTAAGTTGAACTCCTTACCTGGTGACATTGCTGATGCAATAGTTGTAGCTGTAGTACAGGAGCAGGTATTGTCTTTGCCAGTAAGTGTTGCTTTCTCTGTTCAGGGTCTCATTTGCTGTAAATTGAAGGCAGGTGGGAACAGTGCTGCTGCTCCTCCAGCTGACTTGATAACTTCTGGTGGTTTGCCCTTTCCCAGGTGATTGTGCTAAGGGTGGTGGGCGGAGCCTTGGGCTATTTGAGCCACAGCCTCTGCTGAGGGAGCTCATTGTGCTCTTGGGTTTCTCTGGTGTTGGTGCTCAGCTCTTGCTTGAGTCCTTTGCAGCTTTTGAGCTGGCTCAGCCCTTTGGGAAGAGGTGTCTGCCTGAGGTAAGAGCTTCAGGACCAGTCAAGGTTCAGCAGCATGTGTGGTAGAAAGTAACACTTGTATGCAGCCTTTTTTTTTTGTTTACCTTTCTTTTTTTCAGGTCAGTAATTTTGTTTTGAGTGTTTGGGGGTAGAAAGATGGTTTAATGGTATGCTTTGTTTGTTTGTTTGATTGAGGCTCCTGTGCCTTGGGAACCTCCTGTTCTGCCTCAATCTAGTGCTTAGCTGCTGAGTTACCATTGTGTCTGCTGGCTTTGCCAGTGACTGATGTGATTTTAATAACTACATTGTTATTGCATTTAAGGAGCTAATTTCCTACCTAGTTTAGAGACACATGTATCTTTTTCTGTCTATGCCTCAGAAAAATTAAGTTGAACTCCTTACCTGGTGACATTGCTGATGCAAGAGTTGTAGCTGTAGTACAGGAGCAGGTATTGTCTTTGCCAGTAAGTGTTGCTTTCTCTGTTCAGGGTCTCATTTGCTGTAAATTGAAGGCAGGTGGGAACAGTGCTGCTGCTCCTCCAGCTGACTTGATAACTTCTGGTGGTTTGCCCTTTCCCAGGTGATTGTGCTAAGGGTGGTGGGCGGAGCCTTGGGCTATTTGAGCCACAGCCTCTGCTGAGGGAGCTCATTGTGCTCTTGGGTTTCTCTGGTGTTGGTGATCAGCTCTTGCTTGAGTCCTTTGCAGCTTTTGAGCTGGCTCAGCCCTTTGGGAAGAGGTGTCTGCCTGAGGTAAGAGCTTCAGGACCAGTCAAGGTTCAGCAGCATGTGTGGTAGAAAGTAACACTTTTATGCAGCCTTTTTTTTTGTTTTCCTTTCTTTTTTTTCAGGTCAGTTATTTTGAGTGTCTGGGGGTAGAAAGATGGTTTAATGGTATGCTTTGTTTGTTTGATTGAGGCTCCTGTGCCTTGGGAACCTCCTGTTCTGCCTCAATCTAGTGCTTAGCTGCTGAGTTACCATTGTGTCTGCTGGCTTTGCCAGTGACTGATGTGATTTTAATAACTACATTGCTATTGCATTTAAGGAGCTAATTTCCTACCTAGTTTAGAGACACATGTATCTTTTTCTGTCTATGCCTCAGAAAAATTAAGTTGAACTCCTTACCTGGTGACATTGCTGATGCAAGAGTTGTAGCTGTAGTACAGGAGCAGGTATTGTCTTTGCCAGTAAGTGTTGCTTTCTCTGTTCAGGGTCTCATTTGCTGTAAATTGAAGGCAGGTGGGAACAGTGCTGCTGCTCCTCCAGCTGACTTGATAACTTCTGGTGGTTTGCCCTTTCCCAGGTGATTGTGCTAAGGGTGGTGGGCGGAGCCTTGGGCTATTTGAGCCACAGCCTCTGCTGAGGGAGCTCATTGTGCTCTTGGGTTTCTCTGGTGTTGGTGCTCAGCTCTTGCTTGAGTCCTTTGCAGCTTTTGAGCTGGCTCAGCCCTTTGGGAAGAGGTGTCTGCCTGAGGTAAGAGCTTCAGGACCAGTCAAGGTTCAGCAGCATGTGTGGTAGAAAGTAACACTTTTATGCAGCCTTTTTTTTTGTTTTCCTTTCTTTTTTTTAGGTCAGTAATTTTGAGTGTCTGGGGGTAGAAAGATGGTTTAATGGTATGCTTTGTTTGTTTGTTTGATTGAGGCTCCTGTGCCTTGGGAACCTCCTGTTCTGCCTCAATCTAGTGCTTAGCTGCTGAGTTACCATTGTGTCTGCTGGCTTTGCCAGTGACTGATGTGATTTTAATAACTACATTGCTATTGCATTTAAGGAGCTAATTTCCTACCTAGTTTAGAGACACATGTATCTTTTTCTGTCTAAGCCTCAGAAAAATTAAGTTGAACTCCTTACCTGGTGACATTGCTGATGCAAGAGTTGTAGCTGTAGTACAGGAGCAGGTATTGTCTTTGCCAGTAAGTGTTGCTTTCTCTGTTCAGGGTCTCATTTGCTGTAAATTGAAGGCAGGTGGGAACAGTGCTGCTGCTCCTCCAGCTGACTTGATAACTTCTGGTGGTTTGCCCTTCCCCTTTCCCAGGTGATTGTGCTAAGGGTGGTGGGCGGAGCCTTGGGCTATTTGAGCCACAGCCTCTGCTGAGGGAGCTCATTGTGCTCTTGGGTTTCTCTGGTGTTGGTGCTCAGCTCTTGCTTGAGTCCTTTGCAGCTTTTGAGCTGGCTCAGCCCTTTGGGAAGAGGTGTCTGCCTGAGGTAAGAGCTTCAGGACCAGTCAAGGTTCAGCAGCATGTGTGGTAGAAAGTAACACTTGTATGCAGCCTTTTTTTTGTTTACCTTTCTTTTTTTCAGGTCAGTAATTTTGTTTTGAGTGTTTGGGGGTAGAAAGATGGTTTAATGGTATGCTTTGTTTGTTTGATTGAGGCTCCTGTGCCTTGGGAACCTCCTGTTCTGCCTCAATCTAGTGCTTAGCTGCTGAGTTACCATTGTGTCTGCTGGCTTTGCCAGTGACTGATGTGATTTTAATAACTACATTGTTATTGCATTTAAGGAGCTAATTTCCTACCTAGTTTAGAGACACATGTATCTTTTTCTGTCTATGCCTCAGAAAAATTAAGTTGAACTCCTTACCTGGTGACATTGCTGATGCAAGAGTTGTAGCTGTAGTACAGGAGCAGGTATTGTCTTTGCCAGTAAGTGTTGCTTTCTCTGTTCAGGGTCTCATTTGCTGTAAATTGAAGGCAGGTGGGAACAGTGCTGCTGCTCCTCCAGCTGACTTGATAACTTCTGGTGGTTTGCCCTTTCCCAGGTGATTGTGCTAAGGGTGGTGGGCGGAGCCTTGGGCTATTTGAGCCACAGCCTCTGCTGAGGGAGCTCATTGTGCTCTTGGGTTTCTCTGGTGTTGGTGCTCAGCTCTTGCTTGAGTCCTTTGCAGCTTTTGAGCTGGCTCAGCCCTTTGGGAAGAGGTGTCTGCCTGAGGTAAGAGCTTCAGGACCAGTCAAGGTTCAGCAGCATGTGTGGTAGAAAGTAACACTTTTATGCAGCCTTTTTTTTTGTTTACCTTTCTTTTTTTCAGGTCAGTAATTTTGTTTTGAGTGTTTGGGGGTAGAAAGATGGTTTAATGGTATGCTTTGTTTGTTTGTTTGATTGAGGCTCCTGTGCCTTGGGAACCTCCTGTTCTGCCTCAATCTAGTGCTTAGCTGCTGAGTTACCATTGTGTCTGCTGGCTTTGCCAGTGACTGATGTGATTTTAATAACTACATTGTTATTGCATTTAAGGAGCTAATTTCCTACCTAGTTTAGAGACACATGTATCTTTTTCTGTCTATGCCTCAGAAAAATTAAGTTGAACTCCTTACCTGGTGACATTGCTGATGCAAGAGTTGTAGCTGTAGTACAGGAGCAGGTATTGTCTTTGCCAGTAAGTGTTGCTTTCTCTGTTCAGGGTCTCATTTGCTGTAAATTGAAGGCAGGTGGGAACAGTGCTGCTGCTCCTCCAGCTGACTTGATAACTTCTGGTGGTTTGCCCTTCCCAGGTGATTGTGCTAAGGGTGGTGGGCGGAGCCTTGGGCTATTTGAGCCACAGCCTCTGCTGAGGGAGCTCATTGTGCTCTTGGGTTTCTCTGGTGTTGGTGCTCAGCTCTTGCTTGAGTCCTTTGCAGCTTTTGAGCTGGCTCAGCCCTTTGGGAAGAGGTGTCTGCCTGAGGTAAGAGCTTCAGGACCAGTCAAGGTTCAGCAGCATGTGTGGTAGAAAGTAACACTTGTATGCAGCCTTTTTTTTTTGTTTACCTTTCTTTTTTTCAGGTCAGTAATTTTGTTTTGAGTGTTTGGGGGTAGAAAGATGGTTTAATGGTATGCTTTGTTTGTTTGTTTGATTGAGGCTCCTGTGCCTTGGGAACCTCCTGTTCTGCCTCAATCTAGTGCTTAGCTGCTGAGTTACCATTGTGTCTGCTGGCTTTGCCAGTGACTGATGTGATTTTAATAACTACATTGTTATTGCATTTAAGGAGCTAATTTCCTACCTAGTTTAGAGACACATGTATCTTTTTCTGTCTATGCCTCAGAAAAATTAAGTTGAACTCCTTACCTGGTGACATTGCTGATGCAAGAGTTGTAGCTGTAGTACAGGAGCAGGTATTGTCTTTGCCAGTAAGTGTTGCTTTCTCTGTTCAGGGTCTCATTTGCTGTAAATTGAAGGCAGGTGGGAACAGTGCTGCTGCTCCTCCAGCTGACTTGATAACTTCTGGTGGTTTGCCCTTTCCCAGGTGATTGTGCTAAGGGTGGTGGGCGGAGCCTTGGGCTATTTGAGCCACAGCCTCTGCTGAGGGAGCTCATTGTGCTCTTGGGTTTCTCTGGTGTTGGTGCTCAGCTCTTGCTTGAGTCCTTTGCAGCTTTTGAGCTGGCTCAGCCCTTTGGGAAGAGGTGTCTGCCTGAGGTAAGAGCTTCAGGACCAGTCAAGGTTCAGCAGCATGTGTGGTAGAAAGTAACACTTGTATGCAGCCTTTTTTTTTGTTTTCCTTTCTTTTTTTCAGGTCAGTAATTTTGTTTTGAGTGTCTGGGGGTAGAAAGATGGTTTAATGGTATGCTTTGTTTGTTTGATTGAGGCTCCTGTGCCTTGGGAACCTCCTGTTCTGCCTCAATCTAGTGCTTAGCTGCTGAGTTACCATTGTGTCTGCTGGCTTTGCCAGTGACTGATGTGATTTTAATAACTACATTGTTATTGCATTTAAGGAGCTAATTTCCTACCTAGTTTAGAGACACATGTATCTTTTTCTGTCTATGCCTCAGAAAAATTAAGTTGAACTCCTTACCTGGTGACATTGCTGATGCAATAGTTGTAGCTGTAGTACAGGAGCAGGTATTGTCTTTGCCAGTAAGTGTTGCTTTCTCTGTTCAGGGTCTCATTTGCTGTAAATTGAAGGCAGGTGGGAACAGTGCTGCTGCTCCTCCAGCTGACTTGATAACTTCTGGTGGTTTGCCCTTTCCCAGGTGATTGTGCTAAGGGTGGTGGGCGGAGCCTTGGGCTATTTGAGCCACAGCCTCTGCTGAGGGAGCTCATTGTGCTCTTGGGTTTCTCTGGTGTTGGTGCTCAGCTCTTGCTTGAGTCCTTTGCAGCTTTTGAGCTGGCTCAGCCCTTTGGGAAGAGGTGTCTGCCTGAGGTAAGAGCTTCAGGACCAGTCAAGGTTCAGCAGCATGTGTGGTAGAAAGTAACACTTTTATGCAGCCTTTTTTTTTGTTTTCCTTTCTTTTTTTTCAGGTCAGTAATTTTGAGTGTCTGGGGGTAGAAAGATGGTTTAATGGTATGCTTTGTTTGTTTGTTTGATTGAGGCTCCTGTGCCTTGGGAACCTCCTGTTCTGCCTCAATCTAGTGCTTAGCTGCTGAGTTACCATTGTGTCTGCTGGCTTTGCCAGTGACTGATGTGATTTTAATAACTACATTGCTATTGCATTTAAGGAGCTAATTTCCTACCTAGTTTAGAGACACATGTATCTTTTTCTGTCTAAGCCTCAGAAAAATTAAGTTGAACTCCTTACCTGGTGACATTGCTGATGCAATAGTTGTAGCTGTAGTACAGGAGCAGGTATTGTCTTTGCCAGTAAGTGTTGCTTTCTCTGTTCAGGGTCTCATTTGCTGTAAATTGAAGGCAGGTGGGAACAGTGCTGCTGCTCCTCCAGCTGACTTGATAACTTCTGGTGGTTTGCCCTTCCCCTTTCCCAGGTGATTGTGCTAAGGGTGGTGGGCGGAGCCTTGGGCTATTTGAGCCACAGCCTCTGCTGAGGGAGCTCATTGTGCTCTTGGGTTTCTCTGGTGTTGGTGCTCAGCTCTTGCTTGAGTCCTTTGCAGCTTTTGAGCTGGCTCAGCCCTTTGGGAAGAGGTGTCTGCCTGAGGTAAGAGCTTCAGGACCAGTCAAGGTTCAGCAGCATGTGTGGTAGAAAGTAACACTTGTATGCAGCCTTTTTTTTTTGTTTACCTTTCTTTTTTTCAGGTCAGTAATTTTGTTTTGAGTGTCTGGGGGTAGAAAGATGGTTTAATGGTATGCTTTGTTTGTTTGATTGAGGCTCCTGTGCCTTGGGAACCTCCTGTTCTGCCTCAATCTAGTGCTTAGCTGCTGAGTTACCATTGTGTCTGCTGGCTTTGCCAGTGACTGATGTGATTTTAATAACTACATTGTTATTGCATTTAAGGAGCTAATTTCCTACCTAGTTTAGAGACACATGTATCTTTTTCTGTCTATGCCTCAGAAAAATTAAGTTGAACTCCTTACCTGGTGACATTGCTGATGCAAGAGTTGTAGCTGTAGTACAGGAGCAGGTATTGTCTTTGCCAGTAAGTGTTGCTTTCTCTGTTCAGGGTCTCATTTGCTGTAAATTGAAGGCAGGTGGGAACAGTGCTGCTGCTCCTCCAGCTGACTTGATAACTTCTGGTGGTTTGCCCTTTCCCAGGTGATTGTGCTAAGGGTGGTGGGCGGAGCCTTGGGCTATTTGAGCCACAGCCTCTGCTGAGGGAGCTCATTGTGCTCTTGGGTTTCTCTGGTGTTGGTGCTCAGCTCTTGCTTGAGTCCTTTGCAGCTTTTGAGCTGGCTCAGCCCTTTGGGAAGAGGTGTCTGCCTGAGGTAAGAGCTTCAGGACCAGTCAAGGTTCAGCAGCATGTGTGGTAGAAAATAACACTTTTATGCAGCTTTTTTTTTGTTTTCCTTTTATTTCAGGTCAGTAATTTTGAGTGTCTGGGGGTAGAAAGATGGTTTAATGGTATGCTTTGTTTGTTTGTTTGAGGCTCCTGTGCCTTGGGAACCTCCTGTTCTGCCTCAATCTAGTGCTTAGCTGCTGAGTTACCATTGTGTCTGCTGGCTTTGCCAGTGACTGATGTGATTTTAATAACTACATTGTTATTGCATTTAAGGAGCTAATTTCCTACCTAGTTTAGAGACACATGTATCTTTTTCTGTCTAAGCCTCAGAAAAATTAAGTTGAACTCCTTACCTGGTGACATTGCTGATGCAAGAGTTGTAGCTGTAGTACAGGAGCAGGTATTGTCTTTGCCAGTAAGTGTTGCTTTCTCTGTTCAGGGTCTCATTTGCTGTAAATTGAAGGCAGGTGGGAACAGTGCTGCTGCTCCTCCAGCTGACTTGATAACTTCTGGTGGTTTGCCCTTCCCCTTTCCCAGGTGATTGTGCTAAGGGTGGTGGGCGGAGCCTTGGGCTATTTGAGCCACAGCCTCTGCTGAGGGAGCTCATTGTGCTCTTGGGTTTCTCTGGTGTTGGTGCTCAGCTCTTGCTTGAGTCCTTTGCAGCTTTTGAGCTGGCTCAGCCCTTTGGGAAGAGGTGTCTGCCTGAGGTAAGAGCTTCAGGACCAGTCAAGGTTCAGCAGCATGTGTGGTAGAAAGTAACACTTGTATGCAGCCTTTTTTTTTGTTTACCTTTCTTTTTTTCAGGTCAGTAATTTTGTTTTGAGTGTTTGGGGGTAGAAAGATGGTTTAATGGTATGCTTTGTTTGTTTGATTGAGGCTCCTGTGCCTTGGGAACCTCCTGTTCTGCCTCAATCTAGTGCTTAGCTGCTGAGTTACCATTGTGTCTGCTGGCTTTGCCAGTGACTGATGTGATTTTAATAACTACATTGTTATTGCATTTAAGGAGCTAATTTCCTACCTAGTTTAGAGACACATGTATCTTTTTCTGTCTATGCCTCAGAAAAATTAAGTTGAACTCCTTACCTGGTGACATTGCTGATGCAAGAGTTGTAGCTGTAGTACAGGAGCAGGTATTGTCTTTGCCAGTAAGTGTTGCTTTCTCTGTTCAGGGTCTCATTTGCTGTAAATTGAAGGCAGGTGGGAACAGTGCTGCTGCTCCTCCAGCTGACTTGATAACTTCTGGTGGTTTGCCCTTTCCCAGGTGATTGTGCTAAGGGTGGTGGGCGGAGCCTTGGGCTATTTGAGCCACAGCCTCTGCTGAGGGAGCTCATTGTGCTCTTGGGTTTCTCTGGTGTTGGTGCTCAGCTCTTGCTTGAGTCCTTTGCAGCTTTTGAGCTGGCTCAGCCCTTTGGGAAGAGGTGTCTGCCTGAGGTAAGAGCTTCAGGACCAGTCAAGGTTCAGCAGCATGTGTGGTAGAAAGTAACACTTGTATGCAGCCTTTTTTTTTGTTTACCTTTCTTTTTTTCAGGTCAGTAATTTTGTTTTGAGTGTTTGGGGGTAGAAAGATGGTTTAATGGTATGCTTTGTTTGTTTGATTGAGGCTCCTGTGCCTTGGGAACCTCCTGTTCTGCCTCAATCTAGTGCTTAGCTGCTGAGTTACCATTGTGTCTGCTGGCTTTGCCAGTGACTGATGTGATTTTAATAACTACATTGTTATTGCATTTAAGGAGCTAATTTCCTACCTAGTTTAGAGACACATGTATCTTTTTCTGTCTATGCCTCAGAAAAATTAAGTTGAACTCCTTACCTGGTGACATTGCTGATGCAAGAGTTGTAGCTGTAGTACAGGAGCAGGTATTGTCTTTGCCAGTAAGTGTTGCTTTCTCTGTTCAGGGTCTCATTTGCTGTAAATTGAAGGCAGGTGGGAACAGTGCTGCTGCTCCTCCAGCTGACTTGATAACTTCTGGTGGTTTGCCCTTTCCCAGGTGATTGTGCTAAGGGTGGTGGGCGGAGCCTTGGGCTATTTGAGCCACAGCCTCTGCTGAGGGAGCTCATTGTGCTCTTGGGTTTCTCTGGTGTTGGTGCTCAGCTCTTGCTTGAGTCCTTTGCAGCTTTTGAGCTGGCTCAGCCCTTTGGGAAGAGGTGTCTGCCTGAGGTAAGAGCTTCAGGACCAGTCAAGGTTCAGCAGCATGTGTGGTAGAAAGTAACACTTGTATGCAGCCTTTTTTTTTTGTTTACCTTTCTTTTTTTCAGGTCAGTAATTTTGTTTTGAGTGTTTGGGGGTAGAAAGATGGTTTAATGGTATGCTTTGTTTGTTTGATTGAGGCTCCTGTGCCTTGGGAACCTCCTGTTCTGCCTCAATCTAGTGCTTAGCTGCTGAGTTACCATTGTGTCTGCTGGCTTTGCCAGTGACTGATGTGATTTTAATAACTACATTGTTATTGCATTTAAGGAGCTAATTTCCTACCTAGTTTAGAGACACATGTATCTTTTTCTGTCTATGCCTCAGAAAAATTAAGTTGAACTCCTTACCTGGTGACATTGCTGATGCAAGAGTTGTAGCTGTAGTACAGGAGCAGGTATTGTCTTTGCCAGTAAGTGTTGCTTTCTCTGTTCAGGGTCTCATTTGCTGTAAATTGAAGGCAGGTGGGAACAGTGCTGCTGCTCCTCCAGCTGACTTGATAACTTCTGGTGGTTTGCCCTTCCCAGGTGATTGTGCTAAGGGTGGTGGGCGGAGCCTTGGGCTATTTGAGCCACAGCCTCTGCTGAGGGAGCTCATTGTGCTCTTGGGTTTCTCTGGTGTTGGTGCTCAGCTCTTGCTTGAGTCCTTTGCAGCTTTTGAGCTGGCTCAGCCCTTTGGGAAGAGGTGTCTGCCTGAGGTAAGAGCTTCAGGACCAGTCAAGGTTCAGCAGCATGTGTGGTAGAAAGTAACACTTGTATGCAGCCTTTTTTTTTGTTTACCTTTCTTTTTTTCAGGTCAGTAATTTTGTTTTGAGTGTTTGGGGGTAGAAAGATGGTTTAATGGTATGCTTTGTTTGTTTGATTGAGGCTCCTGTGCCTTGGGAACCTCCTGTTCTGCCTCAATCTAGTGCTTAGCTGCTGAGTTACCATTGTGTCTGCTGGCTTTGCCAGTGACTGATGTGATTTTAATAACTACATTGTTATTGCATTTAAGGAGCTAATTTCCTACCTAGTTTAGAGACACATGTATCTTTTTCTGTCTATGCCTCAGAAAAATTAAGTTGAACTCCTTACCTGGTGACATTGCTGATGCAAGAGTTGTAGCTGTAGTACAGGAGCAGGTATTGTCTTTGCCAGTAAGTGTTGCTTTCTCTGTTCAGGGTCTCATTTGCTGTAAATTGAAGGCAGGTGGGAACAGTGCTGCTGCTCCTCCAGCTGACTTGATAACTTCTGGTGGTTTGCCCTTTCCCAGGTGATTGTGCTAAGGGTGGTGGGCGGAGCCTTGGGCTATTTGAGCCACAGCCTCTGCTGAGGGAGCTCATTGTGCTCTTGGGTTTCTCTGGTGTTGGTGCTCAGCTCTTGCTTGAGTCCTTTGCAGCTTTTGAGCTGGCTCAGCCCTTTGGGAAGAGGTGTCTGCCTGAGGTAAGAGCTTCAGGACCAGTCAAGGTTCAGCAGCATGTGTGGTAGAAAGTAACACTTGTATGCAGCCTTTTTTTTTGTTTACCTTTCTTTTTTTCAGGTCAGTAATTTTGTTTTGAGTGTTTGGGGGTAGAAAGATGGTTTAATGGTATGCTTTGTTTGTTTGATTGAGGCTCCTGTGCCTTGGGAACCTCCTGTTCTGCCTCAATCTAGTGCTTAGCTGCTGAGTTACCATTGTGTCTGCTGGCTTTGCCAGTGACTGATGTGATTTTAATAACTACATTGTTATTGCATTTAAGGAGCTAATTTCCTACCTAGTTTAGAGACACATGTATCTTTTTCTGTCTATGCCTCAGAAAAATTAAGTTGAACTCCTTACCTGGTGACATTGCTGATGCAAGAGTTGTAGCTGTAGTACAGGAGCAGGTATTGTCTTTGCCAGTAAGTGTTGCTTTCTCTGTTCAGGGTCTCATTTGCTGTAAATTGAAGGCAGGTGGGAACAGTGCTGCTGCTCCTCCAGCTGACTTGATAACTTCTGGTGGTTTGCCCTTCCCAGGTGATTGTGCTAAGGGTGGTGGGCGGAGCCTTGGGCTATTTGAGCCACAGCCTCTGCTGAGGGAGCTCATTGTGCTCTTGGGTTTCTCTGGTGTTGGTGCTCAGCTCTTGCTTGAGTCCTTTGCAGCTTTTGAGCTGGCTCAGCCCTTTGGGAAGAGGTGTCTGCCTGAGGTAAGAGCTTCAGGACCAGTCAAGGTTCAGCAGCATGTGTGGTAGAAAGTAACACTTGTATGCAGCCTTTTTTTTTTTGTTTACCTTTCTTTTTTTCAGGTCAGTAATTTTGTTTTGAGTGTTTGGGGGTAGAAAGATGGTTTAATGGTATGCTTTGTTTGTTTGTTTGATTGAGGCTCCTGTGCCTTGGGAACCTCCTGTTCTGCCTCAATCTAGTGCTTAGCTGCTGAGTTACCATTGTGTCTGCTGGCTTTGCCAGTGACTGATGTGATTTTAATAACTACATTGTTATTGCATTTAAGGAGCTAATTTCCTACCTAGTTTAGAGACACATGTATCTTTTTCTGTCTATGCCTCAGAAAAATTAAGTTGAACTCCTTACCTGGTGACATTGCTGATGCAAGAGTTGTAGCTGTAGTACAGGAGCAGGTATTGTCTTTGCCAGTAAGTGTTGCTTTCTCTGTTCAGGGTCTCATTTGCTGTAAATTGAAGGCAGGTGGGAACAGTGCTGCTGCTCCTCCAGCTGACTTGATAACTTCTGGTGGTTTGCCCTTTCCCAGGTGATTGTGCTAAGGGTGGTGGGCGGAGCCTTGGGCTATTTGAGCCACAGCCTCTGCTGAGGGAGCTCATTGTGCTCTTGGGTTTCTCTGGTGTTGGTGCTCAGCTCTTGCTTGAGTCCTTTGCAGCTTTTGAGCTGGCTCAGCCCTTTGGGAAGAGGTGTCTGCCTGAGGTAAGAGCTTCAGGACCAGTCAAGGTTCAGCAGCATGTGTGGTAGAAAGTAACACTTTTATGCAGCCTTTTTTTTTGTTTACCTTTCTTTTTTTCAGGTCAGTAATTTTGTTTTGAGTGTTTGGGGGTAGAAAGATGGTTTAATGGTATGCTTTGTTTGTTTGATTGAGGCTCCTGTGCCTTGGGAACCTCCTGTTCTGCCTCAATCTAGTGCTTAGCTGCTGAGTTACCATTGTGTCTGCTGGCTTTGCCAGTGACTGATGTGATTTTAATAACTACATTGTTATTGCATTTAAGGAGCTAATTTCCTACCTAGTTTAGAGACACATGTATCTTTTTCTGTCTATGCCTCAGAAAAATTAAGTTGAACTCCTTACCTGGTGACATTGCTGATGCAAGAGTTGTAGCTGTAGTACAGGAGCAGGTATTGTCTTTGCCAGTAAGTGTTGCTTTCTCTGTTCAGGGTCTCATTTGCTGTAAATTGAAGGCAGGTGGGAACAGTGCTGCTGCTCCTCCAGCTGACTTGATAACTTCTGGTGGTTTGCCCTTTCCCAGGTGATTGTGCTAAGGGTGGTGGGCGGAGCCTTGGGCTATTTGAGCCACAGCCTCTGCTGAGGGAGCTCATTGTGCTCTTGGGTTTCTCTGGTGTTGGTGCTCAGCTCTTGCTTGAGTCCTTTGCAGCTTTTGAGCTGGCTCAGCCCTTTGGGAAGAGGTGTCTGCCTGAGGTAAGAGCTTCAGGACCAGTCAAGGTTCAGCAGCATGTGTGGTAGAAAGTAACACTTGTATGCAGCCTTTTTTTTTGTTTTCCTTTTTTTCAGGTCAGTAATTCTGTTTTGAGTGTCTGGGGGTAGAAAGATGGTTTAATGGTATGCTTTGTTTGTTTGATTGAGGCTCCTGTGCCTTGGGAACCTCCTGTTCTGCCTCAATCTAGTGCTTAGCTGCTGAGTTACCATTGTGTCTGCTGGCTTTGCCAGTGACTGATGTGATTTTAATAACTACATTGCTATTGCATTTAAGGAGCTAATTTCCTACCTAGTTTAGAGACACATGTATCTTTTTCTGTCTATGCCTCAGAAAAATTAAGTTGAACTCCTTACCTGGTGACATTGCTGATGCAAGAGTTGTAGCTGTAGTACAGGAGCAGGTATTGTCTTTGCCAGTAAGTGTTGCTTTCTCTGTTCAGGGTCTCATTTGCTGTAAATTGAAGGCAGGTGGGAACAGTGCTGCTGCTCCTCCAGCTGACTTGATAACTTCTGGTGGTTTGCCCTTCCCAGGTGATTGTGCTAAGGGTGGTGGGCGGAGCCTTGGGCTATTTGAGCCACAGCCTCTGCTGAGGGAGCTCATTGTGCTCTTGGGTTTCTCTGGTGTTGGTGCTCAGCTCTTGCTTGAGTCCTTTGCAGCTTTTGAGCTGGCTCAGCCCTTTGGGAAGAGGTGTCTGCCTGAGGTAAGAGCTTCAGGACCAGTCAAGGTTCAGCAGCATGTGTGGTAGAAAGTAACACTTGTATGCAGCCTTTTTTTTTGTTTACCTTTCTTTTTTTCAGGTCAGTAATTTTGTTTTGAGTGTTTGGGGGTAGAAAGATGGTTTAATGGTATGCTTTGTTTGTTTGATTGAGGCTCCTGTGCCTTGGGAACCTCCTGTTCTGCCTCAATCTAGTGCTTAGCTGCTGAGTTACCATTGTGTCTGCTGGCTTTGCCAGTGACTGATGTGATTTTAATAACTACATTGTTATTGCATTTAAGGAGCTAATTTCCTACCTAGTTTAGAGACACATGTATCTTTTTCTGTCTATGCCTCAGAAAAATTAAGTTGAACTCCTTACCTGGTGACATTGCTGATGCAAGAGTTGTAGCTGTAGTACAGGAGCAGGTATTGTCTTTGCCAGTAAGTGTTGCTTTCTCTGTTCAGGGTCTCATTTGCTGTAAATTGAAGGCAGGTGGGAACAGTGCTGCTGCTCCTCCAGCTGACTTGATAACTTCTGGTGGTTTGCCCTTTCCCAGGTGATTGTGCTAAGGGTGGTGGGCGGAGCCTTGGGCTATTTGAGCCACAGCCTCTGCTGAGGGAGCTCATTGTGCTCTTGGGTTTCTCTGGTGTTGGTGCTCAGCTCTTGCTTGAGTCCTTTGCAGCTTTTGAGCTGGCTCAGCCCTTTGGGAAGAGGTGTCTGCCTGAGGTAAGAGCTTCAGGACCAGTCAAGGTTCAGCAGCATGTGTGGTAGAAAGTAACACTTGTATGCAGCCTTTTTTTTTGTTTACCTTTCTTTTTTTCAGGTCAGTAATTTTGTTTTGAGTGTTTGGGGGTAGAAAGATGGTTTAATGGTATGCTTTGTTTGTTTGATTGAGGCTCCTGTGCCTTGGGAACCTCCTGTTCTGCCTCAATCTAGTGCTTAGCTGCTGAGTTACCATTGTGTCTGCTGGCTTTGCCAGTGACTGATGTGATTTTAATAACTACATTGTTATTGCATTTAAGGAGCTAATTTCCTACCTAGTTTAGAGACACATGTATCTTTTTCTGTCTATGCCTCAGAAAAATTAAGTTGAACTCCTTACCTGGTGACATTGCTGATGCAAGAGTTGTAGCTGTAGTACAGGAGCAGGTATTGTCTTTGCCAGTAAGTGTTGCTTTCTCTGTTCAGGGTCTCATTTGCTGTAAATTGAAGGCAGGTGGGAACAGTGCTGCTGCTCCTCCAGCTGACTTGATAACTTCTGGTGGTTTGCCCTTCCCAGGTGATTGTGCTAAGGGTGGTGGGCGGAGCCTTGGGCTATTTGAGCCACAGCCTCTGCTGAGGGAGCTCATTGTGCTCTTGGGTTTCTCTGGTGTTGGTGCTCAGCTCTTGCTTGAGTCCTTTGCAGCTTTTGAGCTGGCTCAGCCCTTTGGGAAGAGGTGTCTGCCTGAGGTAAGAGCTTCAGGACCAGTCAAGGTTCAGCAGCATGTGTGGTAGAAAGTAACACTTTTATGCAGCCTTTTTTTTTTGTTTACCTTTCTTTTTTTCAGGTCAGTAATTTTGTTTTGAGTGTTTGGGGGTAGAAAGATGGTTTAATGGTATGCTTTGTTTGTTTGATTGAGGCTCCTGTGCCTTGGGAACCTCCTGTTCTGCCTCAATCTAGTGCTTAGCTGCTGAGTTACCATTGTGTCTGCTGGCTTTGCCAGTGACTGATGTGATTTTAATAACTACATTGTTATTGCATTTAAGGAGCTAATTTCCTACCTAGTTTAGAGACACATGTATCTTTTTCTGTCTATGCCTCAGAAAAATTAAGTTGAACTCCTTACCTGGTGACATTGCTGATGCAAGAGTTGTAGCTGTAGTACAGGAGCAGGTATTGTCTTTGCCAGTAAGTGTTGCTTTCTCTGTTCAGGGTCTCATTTGCTGTAAATTGAAGGCAGGTGGGAACAGTGCTGCTGCTCCTCCAGCTGACTTGATAACTTCTGGTGGTTTGCCCTTTCCCAGGTGATTGTGCTAAGGGTGGTGGGTGGAGCCTTGGGCTATTTGAGCCACAGCCTCTGCTGAGGGAGCTCATTGTGCTCTTGGGTTTCTCTGGTGTTGGTGCTCAGCTCTTGCTTGAGTCCTTTGCAGCTTTTGAGCTGGCTCAGCCCTTTGGGAAGAGGTGTCTGCCTGAGGTAAGAGCTTCAGGACCAGTCAAGGTTCAGCAGCATGTGTGGTGGAAAGTAACACTTGTATGCAGCCTTTTTTTTTGTTTTCCTTTCTTTTTTTCAGGTCAGTAATTTTGTTTTGAGTGTCTGGGGGTAGAAAGATGGTTTAATGGTATGCTTTGTTTGTTTGATTGAGGCTCCTGTGCCTTGGGAACCTCCTGTTCTGCCTCAATCTAGTGCTTAGCTGCTGAGTTACCATTGTGTCTGCTGGCTTTGCCAGTGACTGATGTGATTTTAATAACTACATTGCTATTGCATTTAAGGAGCTAATTTCCTACCTAGTTTAGAGACACATGTATCTTTTTCTGTCTATGCCTCAGAAAAATTAAGTTGAACTCCTTACCTGGTGACATTGCTGATGCAAGAGTTGTAGCTGTAGTACAGGAGCAGGTATTGTCTTTGCCAGTAAGTGTTGCTTTCTCTGTTCAGGGTCTCATTTGCTGTAAATTGAAGGCAGGTGGGAACAGTGCTGCTGCTCCTCCAGCTGACTTGATAACTTCTGGTGGTTTGCCCTTCCCAGGTGATTGTGCTAAGGGTGGTGGGCGGAGCCTTGGGCTATTTGAGCCACAGCCTCTGCTGAGGGAGCTCATTGTGCTCTTGGGTTTCTCTGGTGTTGGTGCTCAGCTCTTGCTTGAGTCCTTTGCAGCTTTTGAGCTGGCTCAGCCCTTTGGGAAGAGGTGTCTGCCTGAGGTAAGAGCTTCAGGACCAGTCAAGGTTCAGCAGCATGTGTGGTAGAAAGTAACACTTGTATGCAGCCTTTTTTTTTGTTTACCTTTCTTTTTTTCAGGTCAGTAATTTTGTTTTGAGTGTTTGGGGGTAGAAAGATGGTTTAATGGTATGCTTTGTTTGTTTGATTGAGGCTCCTGTGCCTTGGGAACCTCCTGTTCTGCCTCAATCTAGTGCTTAGCTGCTGAGTTACCATTGTGTCTGCTGGCTTTGCCAGTGACTGATGTGATTTTAATAACTACATTGTTATTGCATTTAAGGAGCTAATTTCCTACCTAGTTTAGAGACACATGTATCTTTTTCTGTCTATGCCTCAGAAAAATTAAGTTGAACTCCTTACCTGGTGACATTGCTGATGCAAGAGTTGTAGCTGTAGTACAGGAGCAGGTATTGTCTTTGCCAGTAAGTGTTGCTTTCTCTGTTCAGGGTCTCATTTGCTGTAAATTGAAGGCAGGTGGGAACAGTGCTGCTGCTCCTCCAGCTGACTTGATAACTTCTGGTGGTTTGCCCTTTCCCAGGTGATTGTGCTAAGGGTGGTGGGCGGAGCCTTGGGCTATTTGAGCCACAGCCTCTGCTGAGGGAGCTCATTGTGCTCTTGGGTTTCTCTGGTGTTGGTGCTCAGCTCTTGCTTGAGTCCTTTGCAGCTTTTGAGCTGGCTCAGCCCTTTGGGAAGAGGTGTCTGCCTGAGGTAAGAGCTTCAGGACCAGTCAAGGTTCAGCAGCATGTGTGGTAGAAAGTAACACTTGTATGCAGCCTTTTTTTTTGTTTACCTTTCTTTTTTTCAGGTCAGTAATTTTGTTTTGAGTGTTTGGGGGTAGAAAGATGGTTTAATGGTATGCTTTGTTTGTTTGATTGAGGCTCCTGTGCCTTGGGAACCTCCTGTTCTGCCTCAATCTAGTGCTTAGCTGCTGAGTTACCATTGTGTCTGCTGGCTTTGCCAGTGACTGATGTGATTTTAATAACTACATTGTTATTGCATTTAAGGAGCTAATTTCCTACCTAGTTTAGAGACACATGTATCTTTTTCTGTCTATGCCTCAGAAAAATTAAGTTGAACTCCTTACCTGGTGACATTGCTGATGCAAGAGTTGTAGCTGTAGTACAGGAGCAGGTATTGTCTTTGCCAGTAAGTGTTGCTTTCTCTGTTCAGGGTCTCATTTGCTGTAAATTGAAGGCAGGTGGGAACAGTGCTGCTGCTCCTCCAGCTGACTTGATAACTTCTGGTGGTTTGCCCTTCCCAGGTGATTGTGCTAAGGGTGGTGGGCGGAGCCTTGGGCTATTTGAGCCACAGCCTCTGCTGAGGGAGCTCATTGTGCTCTTGGGTTTCTCTGGTGTTGGTGCTCAGCTCTTGCTTGAGTCCTTTGCAGCTTTTGAGCTGGCTCAGCCCTTTGGGAAGAGGTGTCTGCCTGAGGTAAGAGCTTCAGGACCAGTCAAGGTTCAGCAGCATGTGTGGTAGAAAGTAACACTTTTATGCAGCCTTTTTTTTTTGTTTACCTTTCTTTTTTTCAGGTCAGTAATTTTGTTTTGAGTGTTTGGGGGTAGAAAGATGGTTTAATGGTATGCTTTGTTTGTTTGATTGAGGCTCCTGTGCCTTGGGAACCTCCTGTTCTGCCTCAATCTAGTGCTTAGCTGCTGAGTTACCATTGTGTCTGCTGGCTTTGCCAGTGACTGATGTGATTTTAATAACTACATTGTTATTGCATTTAAGGAGCTAATTTCCTACCTAGTTTAGAGACACATGTATCTTTTTCTGTCTATGCCTCAGAAAAATTAAGTTGAACTCCTTACCTGGTGACATTGCTGATGCAAGAGTTGTAGCTGTAGTACAGGAGCAGGTATTGTCTTTGCCAGTAAGTGTTGCTTTCTCTGTTCAGGGTCTCATTTGCTGTAAATTGAAGGCAGGTGGGAACAGTGCTGCTGCTCCTCCAGCTGACTTGATAACTTCTGGTGGTTTGCCCTTTCCCAGGTGATTGTGCTAAGGGTGGTGGGTGGAGCCTTGGGCTATTTGAGCCACAGCCTCTGCTGAGGGAGCTCATTGTGCTCTTGGGTTTCTCTGGTGTTGGTGCTCAGCTCTTGCTTGAGTCCTTTGCAGCTTTTGAGCTGGCTCAGCCCTTTGGGAAGAGGTGTCTGCCTGAGGTAAGAGCTTCAGGACCAGTCAAGGTTCAGCAGCATGTGTGGTGGAAAGTAACACTTGTATGCAGCCTTTTTTTTTGTTTTCCTTTCTTTTTTTCAGGTCAGTAATTTTGTTTTGAGTGTTTGGGGGTAGAAAGATGGTTTAATGGTATGCTTTGTTTGTTTGATTGAGGCTCCTGTGCCTTGGGAACCTCCTGTTCTGCCTCAATCTAGTGCTTAGCTGCTGAGTTACCATTGTGTCTGCTGGCTTTGCCAGTGACTGATGTGATTTTAATAACTACATTGTTATTGCATTTAAGGAGCTAATTTCCTACCTAGTTTAGAGACACATGTATCTTTTTCTGTCTATGCCTCAGAAAAATTAAGTTGAACTCCTTACCTGGTGACATTGCTGATGCAAGAGTTGTAGCTGTAGTACAGGAGCAGGTATTGTCTTTGCCAGTAAGTGTTGCTTTCTCTGTTCAGGGTCTCATTTGCTGTAAATTGAAGGCAGGTGGGAACAGTGCTGCTGCTCCTCCAGCTGACTTGATAACTTCTGGTGGTTTGCCCTTCCCAGGTGATTGTGCTAAGGGTGGTGGGCGGAGCCTTGGGCTATTTGAGCCACAGCCTCTGCTGAGGGAGCTCATTGTGCTCTTGGGTTTCTCTGGTGTTGGTGCTCAGCTCTTGCTTGAGTCCTTTGCAGCTTTTGAGCTGGCTCAGCCCTTTGGGAAGAGGTGTCTGCCTGAGGTAAGAGCTTCAGGACCAGTCAAGGTTCAGCAGCATGTGTGGTAGAAAGTAACACTTTTATGCAGCCTTTTTTTTTGTTTACCTTTCTTTTTTTCAGGTCAGTAATTTTGTTTTGAGTGTTTGGGGGTAGAAAGATGGTTTAATGGTATGCTTTGTTTGTTTGATTGAGGCTCCTGTGCCTTGGGAACCTCCTGTTCTGCCTCAATCTAGTGCTTAGCTGCTGAGTTACCATTGTGTCTGCTGGCTTTGCCAGTGACTGATGTGATTTTAATAACTACATTGTTATTGCATTTAAGGAGCTAATTTCCTACCTAGTTTAGAGACACATGTATCTTTTTCTGTCTATGCCTCAGAAAAATTAAGTTGAACTCCTTACCTGGTGACATTGCTGATGCAAGAGTTGTAGCTGTAGTACAGGAGCAGGTATTGTCTTTGCCAGTAAGTGTTGCTTTCTCTGTTCAGGGTCTCATTTGCTGTAAATTGAAGGCAGGTGGGAACAGTGCTGCTGCTCCTCCAGCTGACTTGATAACTTCTGGTGGTTTGCCCTTTCCCAGGTGATTGTGCTAAGGGTGGTGGGCGGAGCCTTGGGCTATTTGAGCCACAGCCTCTGCTGAGGGAGCTCATTGTGCTCTTGGGTTTCTCTGGTGTTGGTGCTCAGCTCTTGCTTGAGTCCTTTGCAGCTTTTGAGCTGGCTCAGCCCTTTGGGAAGAGGTGTCTGCCTGAGGTAAGAGCTTCAGGACCAGTCAAGGTTCAGCAGCATGTGTGGTAGAAAGTAACACTTGTATGCAGCCTTTTTTTTTGTTTTCCTTTTTTTCAGGTCAGTAATTCTGTTTTGAGTGTCTGGGGGTAGAAAGATGGTTTAATGGTATGCTTTGTTTGTTTGATTGAGGCTCCTGTGCCTTGGGAACCTCCTGTTCTGCCTCAATCTAGTGCTTAGCTGCTGAGTTACCATTGTGTCTGCTGGCTTTGCCAGTGACTGATGTGATTTTAATAACTACATTGCTATTGCATTTAAGGAGCTAATTTCCTACCTAGTTTAGAGACACATGTATCTTTTTCTGTCTAAGCCTCAGAAAAATTAAGTTGAACTCCTTACCTGGTGACATTGCTGATGCAATAGTTGTAGCTGTAGTACAGGAGCAGGTATTGTCTTTGCCAGTAAGTGTTGCTTTCTCTGTTCAGGGTC
This sequence comes from Haliaeetus albicilla, assembly GCF_947461875.1. NCBI lineage: Eukaryota > Metazoa > Chordata > Aves > Accipitriformes > Accipitridae > Haliaeetus > Haliaeetus albicilla. Next base: position 63,124 of record NW_027212535.1, read on the forward strand.
TCATTTGCTGTAAATTGAAGGCAGGTGGGAACAGTGCTGCTGCTCCTCCAGCTGACTTGATAACTTCTGGTGGTTTGCCCTTCCCCTTTCCCAGGTGATTGTGCTAAGGGTGGTGGGCGGAGCCTTGGGCTATTTGAGCCACAGCCTCTGCTGAGGGAGCTCATTGTGCTCTTGGGTTTCTCTGGTGTTGGTGCTCAGCTCTTGCTTGAGTCCTTTGCAGCTTTTGAGCTGGCTCAGCCCTTTGGGAAGAGGTGTCTGCCTGAGGTAAGAGCTTCAGGACCAGTCAAGGTTCAGCAGCATGTGTGGTAGAAAGTAACACTTGTATGCAGCCTTTTTTTTTTTGTTTACCTTTCTTTTTTTCAGGTCAGTAATTTTGTTTTGAGTGTTTGGGGGTAGAAAGATGGTTTAATGGTATGCTTTGTTTGTTTGATTGAGGCTCCTGTGCCTTGGGAACCTCCTGTTCTGCCTCAATCTAGTGCTTAGCTGCTGAGTTACCATTGTGTCTGCTGGCTTTGCCAGTGACTGATGTGATTTTAATAACTACATTGCTATTGCATTTAAGGAGCTAATTTCCTACCTAGTTTAGAGACACATGTATCTTTTTCTGTCTATGCCTCAGAAAAATTAAGTTGAACTCCTTACCTGGTGACATTGCTGATGCAAGAGTTGTAGCTGTAGTACAGGAGCAGGTATTGTCTTTGCCAGTAAGTGTTGCTTTCTCTGTTCAGGGTCTCATGTGCTGTAAATTGAAGGCAGGTGGGAACAGTGCTGCTGCTCCTCCAGCTGACTTGATAACTTCTGGTGGTTTGCCCTTTCCCAGGTGATTGTGCTAAGGGTGGTGGGCGGAGCCTTGGGCTATTTGAGCCACAGCCTCTGCTGAGGGAGCTCATTGTGCTCTTGGGTTTCTCTGGTGTTGGTGCTCAGCTCTTGCTTGAGTCCTTTGCAGCTTTTGAGCTGGCTCAGCCCTTTGGGAAGAGGTGTCTGCCTGAGGTAAGAACTTCAGGACCAGTCAAGGTTCAGCAGCATGTGTGGTAGAAAGTAACACTTGTATGCAGCCTTTTTTTTTGTTTTCCTTTCTTTTTTTTCAGGTCAGTAATTTTGAGTGTCTGGGGGTAGAAAGATGGTTTAATGGTATGCTTTGTTTGTTTGTTTGAGGCTCCTGTGCCTTGGGAACCTCCTGTTCTGCCTCAATCTAGTGCTTAGCTGCTGAGTTACCATTGTGTCTGCTGGCTTTGCCAGTGACTGATGTGATTTTAATAACTACATCGTTATTGCATTTAAGGAGCTAATTTCCTACCTAGTTTAGAGACACATGTATCTTTTTCTGTCTAAGCCTCAGAAAAATTAAGTTGAACTCCTTACCTGGTGACATTGCTGATGCAATAGTTGTAGCTGTAGTACAGGAGCAGGTATTGTCTTTGCCAGTAAGTGTTGCTTTCTCTGTTCAGGGTCTCATTTGCTGTAAATTGAAGGCAGGTGGGAACAGTGCTGCTGCTCCTCCAGCTGACTTGATAACTTCTGGTGGTTTGCCCTTCCCCTTTCCCAGGTGATTGTGCTAAGGGTGGTGGGCGGAGCCTTGGGCTATTTGAGCCACAGCCTCTGCTGAGGGAGCTCATTGTGCTCTTGGGTTTCTCTGGTGTTGGTGCTCAGCTCTTGCTTGAGTCCTTTGCAGCTTTTGAGCTGGCTCAGCCCTTTGGGAAGAGGTGTCTGCCTGAGGTAAGAGCTTCAGGACCAGTCAAGGTTCAGCAGCATGTGTGGTAGAAAGTAACACTTGTATGCAGCCTTTTTTTTTTGTTTACCTTTCTTTTTTTCAGGTCAGTAATTTTGTTTTGAGTGTTTGGGGGTAGAAAGATGGTTTAATGGTATGCTTTGTTTGTTTGATTGAGGCTCCTGTGCCTTGGGAACCTCCTGTTCTGCCTCAATCTAGTGCTTAGCTGCTGAGTTACCATTGTGTCTGCTGGCTTTGCCAGTGACTGATGTGATTTTAATAACTACATTGTTATTGCATTTAAGGAGCTAATTTCCTACCTAGTTTAGAGACACATGTATCTTTTTCTGTCTATGCCTCAGAAAAATTAAGTTGAACTCCTTACCTGGTGACATTGCTGATGCAAGAGTTGTAGCTGTAGTACAGGAGCAGGTATTGTCTTTGCCAGTAAGTGTTGCTTTCTCTGTTCAGGGTCTCATTTGCTGTAAATTGAAGGCAGGTGGGAACAGTGCTGCTGCTCCTCCAGCTGACTTGATAACTTCTGGTGGTTTGCCCTTTCCCAGGTGATTGTGCTAAGGGTGGTGGGCGGAGCCTTGGGCTATTTGAGCCACAGCCTCTGCTGAGGGAGCTCATTGTGCTCTTGGGTTTCTCTGGTGTTGGTGCTCAGCTCTTGCTTGAGTCCTTTGCAGCTTTTGAGCTGGCTCAGCCCTTTGGGAAGAGGTGTCTGCCTGAGGTAAGAGCTTCAGGACCAGTCAAGGTTCAGCAGCATGTGTGGTAGAAAGTAACACTTTTATGCAGCCTTTTTTTTGTTTACCTTTCTTTTTTTCAGGTCAGTAATTTTGTTTTGAGTGTTTGGGGGTAGAAAGATGGTTTAATGGTATGCTTTGTTTGTTTGATTGAGGCTCCTGTGCCTTGGGAACCTCCTGTTCTGCCTCAATCTAGTGCTTAGCTGCTGAGTTACCATTGTGTCTGCTGGCTTTGCCAGTGACTGATGTGATTTTAATAACTACATTGTTATTGCATTTAAGGAGCTAATTTCCTACCTAGTTTAGAGACACATGTATCTTTTTCTGTCTATGCCTCAGAAAAATTAAGTTGAACTCCTTACCTGGTGACATTGCTGATGCAAGAGTTGTAGCTGTAGTACAGGAGCAGGTATTGTCTTTGCCAGTAAGTGTTGCTTTCTCTGTTCAGGGTCTCATTTGCTGTAAATTGAAGGCAGGTGGGAACAGTGCTGCTGCTCCTCCAGCTGACTTGATAACTTCTGGTGGTTTGCCCTTTCCCAGGTGATTGTGCTAAGGGTGGTGGGCGGAGCCTTGGGCTATTTGAGCCACAGCCTCTGCTGAGGGAGCTCATTGTGCTCTTGGGTTTCTCTGGTGTTGGTGCTCAGCTCTTGCTTGAGTCCTTTGCAGCTTTTGAGCTGGCTCAGCCCTTTGGGAAGAGGTGTCTGCCTGAGGTAAGAGCTTCAGGACCAGTCAAGGTTCAGCAGCATGTGTGGTAGAAAGTAACACTTGTATGCAGCCTTTTTTTTTTGTTTACCTTTCTTTTTTTCAGGTCAGTAATTTTGTTTTGAGTGTTTGGGGGTAGAAAGATGGTTTAATGGTATGCTTTGTTTGTTTGATTGAGGCTCCTGTGCCTTGGGAACCTCCTGTTCTGCCTCAATCTAGTGCTTAGCTGCTGAGTTACCATTGTGTCTGCTGGCTTTGCCAGTGACTGATGTGATTTTAATAACTACATTGTTATTGCATTTAAGGAGCTAATTTCCTACCTAGTTTAGAGACACATGTATCTTTTTCTGTCTATGCCTCAGAAAAATTAAGTTGAACTCCTTACCTGGTGACATTGCTGATGCAAGAGTTGTAGCTGTAGTACAGGAGCAGGTATTGTCTTTGCCAGTAAGTGTTGCTTTCTCTGTTCAGGGTCTCATTTGCTGTAAATTGAAGGCAGGTGGGAACAGTGCTGCTGCTCCTCCAGCTGACTTGATAACTTCTGGTGGTTTGCCCTTCCCAGGTGATTGTGCTAAGGGTGGTGGGCGGAGCCTTGGGCTATTTGAGCCACAGCCTCTGCTGAGGGAGCTCATTGTGCTCTTGGGTTTCTCTGGTGTTGGTGCTCAGCTCTTGCTTGAGTCCTTTGCAGCTTTTGAGCTGGCTCAGCCCTTTGGGAAGAGGTGTCTGCCTGAGGTAAGAGCTTCAGGACCAGTCAAGGTTCAGCAGCATGTGTGGTAGAAAGTAACACTTGTATGCAGCCTTTTTTTTTGTTTACCTTTCTTTTTTTCAGGTCAGTAATTTTGTTTTGAGTGTTTGGGGGTAGAAAGATGGTTTAATGGTATGCTTTGTTTGTTTGTTTGATTGAGGCTCCTGTGCCTTGGGAACCTCCTGTTCTGCCTCAATCTAGTGCTTAGCTGCTGAGTTACCATTGTGTCTGCTGGCTTTGCCAGTGACTGATGTGATTTTAATAACTACATTGTTATTGCATTTAAGGAGCTAATTTCCTACCTAGTTTAGAGACACATGTATCTTTTTCTGTCTATGCCTCAGAAAAATTAAGTTGAACTCCTTACCTGGTGACATTGCTGATGCAAGAGTTGTAGCTGTAGTACAGGAGCAGGTATTGTCTTTGCCAGTAAGTGTTGCTTTCTCTGTTCAGGGTCTCATTTGCTGTAAATTGAAGGCAGGTGGGAACAGTGCTGCTGCTCCTCCAGCTGACTTGATAACTTCTGGTGGTTTGCCCTTTCCCAGGTGATTGTGCTAAGGGTGGTGGGCGGAGCCTTGGGCTATTTGAGCCACAGCCTCTGCTGAGGGAGCTCATTGTGCTCTTGGGTTTCTCTGGTGTTGGTGCTCAGCTCTTGCTTGAGTCCTTTGCAGCTTTTGAGCTGGCTCAGCCCTTTGGGAAGAGGTGTCTGCCTGAGGTAAGAGCTTCAGGACCAGTCAAGGTTCAGCAGCATGTGTGGTAGAAAGTAACACTTTTATGCAGCCTTTTTTTTTGTTTTCCTTTCTTTTTTTCAGGTCAGTAATTTTGTTTTGAGTGTCTGGGGGTAGAAAGATGGTTTAATGGTATGCTTTGTTTGTTTGATTGAGGCTCCTGTGCCTTGGGAACCTCCTGTTCTGCCTCAATCTAGTGCTTAGCTGCTGAGTTACCATTGTGTCTGCTGGCTTTGCCAGTGACTGATGTGATTTTAATAACTACATTGTTATTGCATTTAAGGAGCTAATTTCCTACCTAGTTTAGAGACACATGTATCTTTTTCTGTCTATGCCTCAGAAAAATTAAGTTGAACTCCTTACCTGGTGACATTGCTGATGCAAGAGTTGTAGCTGTAGTACAGGAGCAGGTATTGTCTTTGCCAGTAAGTGTTGCTTTCTCTGTTCAGGGTCTCATTTGCTGTAAATTGAAGGCAGGTGGGAACAGTGCTGCTGCTCCTCCAGCTGACTTGATAACTTCTGGTGGTTTGCCCTTTCCCAGGTGATTGTGCTAAGGGTGGTGGGCGGAGCCTTGGGCTATTTGAGCCACAGCCTCTGCTGAGGGAGCTCATTGTGCTCTTGGGTTTCTCTGGTGTTGGTGCTCAGCTCTTGCTTGAGTCCTTTGCAGCTTTTGAGCTGGCTCAGCCCTTTGGGAAGAGGTGTCTGCCTGAGGTAAGAGCTTCAGGACCAGTCAAGGTTCAGCAGCATGTGTGGTAGAAAGTAACACTTTTATGCAGCCTTTTTTTTTGTTTTCCTTTCTTTTTTTCAGGTCAGTAATTTTGTTTTGAGTGTCTGGGGGTAGAAAGATGGTTTAATGGTATGCTTTGTTTGTTTGATTGAGGCTCCTGTGCCTTGGGAACCTCCTGTTCTGCCTCAATCTAGTGCTTAGCTGCTGAGTTACCATTGTGTCTGCTGGCTTTGCCAGTGACTGATGTGATTTTAATAACTACATTGTTATTGCATTTAAGGAGCTAATTTCCTACCTAGTTTAGAGACACATGTATCTTTTTCTGTCTATGCCTCAGAAAAATTAAGTTGAACTCCTTACCTGGTGACATTGCTGATGCAAGAGTTGTAGCTGTAGTACAGGAGCAGGTATTGTCTTTGCCAGTAAGTGTTGCTTTCTCTGTTCAGGGTCTCATTTGCTGTAAATTGAAGGCAGGTGGGAACAGTGCTGCTGCTCCTCCAGCTGACTTGATAACTTCTGGTGGTTTGCCCTTTCCCAGGTGATTGTGCTAAGGGTGGTGGGCGGAGCCTTGGGCTATTTGAGCCACAGCCTCTGCTGAGGGAGCTCATTGTGCTCTTGGGTTTCTCTGGTGTTGGTGCTCAGCTCTTGCTTGAGTCCTTTGCAGCTTTTGAGCTGGCTCAGCCCTTTGGGAAGAGGTGTCTGCCTGAGGTAAGAGCTTCAGGACCAGTCAAGGTTCAGCAGCATGTGTGGTAGAAAGTAACACTTGTATGCAGCCTTTTTTTTTTGTTTACCTTTCTTTTTTTCAGGTCAGTAATTTTGTTTTGAGTGTTTGGGGGTAGAAAGATGGTTTAATGGTATGCTTTGTTTGTTTGATTGAGGCTCCTGTGCCTTGGGAACCTCCTGTTCTGCCTCAATCTAGTGCTTAGCTGCTGAGTTACCATTGTGTCTGCTGGCTTTGCCAGTGACTGATGTGATTTTAATAACTACATTGTTATTGCATTTAAGGAGCTAATTTCCTACCTAGTTTAGAGACACATGTATCTTTTTCTGTCTATGCCTCAGAAAAATTAAGTTGAACTCCTTACCTGGTGACATTGCTGATGCAAGAGTTGTAGCTGTAGTACAGGAGCAGGTATTGTCTTTGCCAGTAAGTGTTGCTTTCTCTGTTCAGGGTCTCATTTGCTGTAAATTGAAGGCAGGTGGGAACAGTGCTGCTGCTCCTCCAGCTGACTTGATAACTTCTGGTGGTTTGCCCTTTCCCAGGTGATTGTGCTAAGGGTGGTGGGCGGAGCCTTGGGCTATTTGAGCCACAGCCTCTGCTGAGGGAGCTCATTGTGCTCTTGGGTTTCTCTGGTGTTGGTGCTCAGCTCTTGCTTGAGTCCTTTGCAGCTTTTGAGCTGGCTCAGCCCTTTGGGAAGAGGTGTCTGCCTGAGGTAAGAGCTTCAGGACCAGTCAAGGTTCAGCAGCATGTGTGGTAGAAAGTAACACTTTTATGCAGCCTTTTTTTTTGTTTTCCTTTCTTTTTTTCAGGTCAGTAATTTTGTTTTGAGTGTCTGGGGGTAGAAAGATGGTTTAATGGTATGCTTTGTTTGTTTGATTGAGGCTCCTGTGCCTTGGGAACCTCCTGTTCTGCCTCAATCTAGTGCTTAGCTGCTGAGTTACCATTGTGTCTGCTGGCTTTGCCAGTGACTGATGTGATTTTAATAACTACATTGTTATTGCATTTAAGGAGCTAATTTCCTACCTAGTTTAGAGACACATGTATCTTTTTCTGTCTATGCCTCAGAAAAATTAAGTTGAACTCCTTACCTGGTGACATTGCTGATGCAAGAGTTGTAGCTGTAGTACAGGAGCAGGTATTGTCTTTGCCAGTAAGTGTTGCTTTCTCTGTTCAGGGTCTCATTTGCTGTAAATTGAAGGCAGGTGGGAACAGTGCTGCTGCTCCTCCAGCTGACTTGATAACTTCTGGTGGTTTGCCCTTTCCCAGGTGATTGTGCTAAGGGTGGTGGGCGGAGCCTTGGGCTATTTGAGCCACAGCCTCTGCTGAGGGAGCTCATTGTGCTCTTGGGTTTCTCTGGTGTTGGTGCTCAGCTCTTGCTTGAGTCCTTTGCAGCTTTTGAGCTGGCTCAGCCCTTTGGGAAGAGGTGTCTGCCTGAGGTAAGAGCTTCAGGACCAGTCAAGGTTCAGCAGCATGTGTGGTAGAAAGTAACACTTTTATGCAGCCTTTTTTTTTGTTTACCTTTCTTTTTTTCAGGTCAGTAATTCTGTTTTGAGTGTCTGGGGGTAGAAAGATGGTTTAATGGTATGCTTTGTTTGTTTGATTGAGGCTCCTGTGCCTTGGGAACCTCCTGTTCTGCCTCAATCTAGTGCTTAGCTGCTGAGTTACCATTGTGTCTGCTGGCTTTGCCAGTGACTGATGTGATTTTAATAACTACATTGCTATTGCATTTAAGGAGCTAATTTCCTACCTAGTTTAGAGACACATGTATCTTTTTCTGTCTATGCCTCAGAAAAATTAAGTTGAACTCCTTACCTGGTGACATTGCTGATGCAAGAGTTGTAGCTGTAGTACAGGAGCAGGTATTGTCTTTGCCAGTAAGTGTTGCTTTCTCTGTTCAGGGTCTCATTTGCTGTAAATTGAAGGCAGGTGGGAACAGTGCTGCTGCTCCTCCAGCTGACTTGATAACTTCTGGTGGTTTGCCCTTCCCAGGTGATTGTGCTAAGGGTGGTGGGCGGAGCCTTGGGCTATTTGAGCCACAGCCTCTGCTGAGGGAGCTCATTGTGCTCTTGGGTTTCTCTGGTGTTGGTGCTCAGCTCTTGCTTGAGTCCTTTGCAGCTTTTGAGCTGGCTCAGCCCTTTGGGAAGAGGTGTCTGCCTGAGGTAAGAGCTTCAGGACCAGTCAAGGTTCAGCAGCATGTGTGGTAGAAAGTAACACTTGTATGCAGCCTTTTTTTTTTGTTTACCTTTCTTTTTTTCAGGTCAGTAATTTTGTTTTGAGTGTTTGGGGGTAGAAAGATGGTTTAATGGTATGCTTTGTTTGTTTGATTGCGGCTCCTGTGCCTTGGGAACCTCCTGTTCTGCCTCAATCTAGTGCTTAGCTGCTGAGTTACCATTGTGTCTGCTGGCTTTGCCAGTGACTGATGTGATTTTAATAACTACATTGCTATTGCATTTAAGGAGCTAATTTCCTACCTAGTTTAGAGACACATGTATCTTTTTCTGTCTAAGCCTCAGAAAAATTAAGTTGAACTCCTTACCTGGTGACATTGCTGATGCAAGAGTTGTAGCTGTAGTACAGGAGCAGGTATTGTCTTTGCCAGTAAGTGTTGCTTTCTCTGTTCAGGGTCTCATTTGCTGTAAATTGAAGGCAGGTGGGAACAGTGCTGCTGCTCCTCCAGCTGACTTGATAACTTCTGGTGGTTTGCCCTTTCCCAGGTGATTGTGCTAAGGGTGGTGGGCGGAGCCTTGGGCTATTTGAGCCACAGCCTCTGCTGAGGGAGCTCATTGTGCTCTTGGGTTTCTCTGGTGTTGGTGCTCAGCTCTTGCTTGAGTCCTTTGCAGCTTTTGAGCTGGCTCAGCCCTTTGGGAAGAGGTGTCTGCCTGAGGTAAGAGCTTCAGGACCAGTCAAGGTTCAGCAGCATGTGTGGTAGAAAGTAACACTTGTATGCAGCCTTTTTTTTTGTTTTCCTTTCTTTTTTTTCAGGTCAGTAATTTTGAGTGTCTGGGGGTAGAAAGATGGTTTAATGGTATGCTTTGTTTGTTTGTTTGAGGCTCCTGTGCCTTGGGAACCTCCTGTTCTGCCTCAATCTAGTGCTTAGCTGCTGAGTTACCATTGTGTCTGCTGGCTTTGCCAGTGACTGATGTGATTTTAATAACTACATTGCTATTGCATTTAAGGAGCTAATTTCCTACCTAGTTTAGAGACACATGTATCTTTTTCTGTCTAAGCCTCAGAAAAATTAAGTTGAACTCCTTACCTGGTGACATTGCTGATGCAAGAGTTGTAGCTGTAGTACAGGAGCAGGTATTGTCTTTGCCAGTAAGTGTTGCTTTCTCTGTTCAGGGTCTCATTTGCTGTAAATTGAAGGCAGGTGGGAACAGTGCTGCTGCTCCTCCAGCTGACTTGATAACTTCTGGTGGTTTGCCCTTCCCCTTTCCCAGGTGATTGTGCTAAGGGTGGTGGGCGGAGCCTTGGGCTATTTGAGCCACAGCCTCTGCTGAGGGAGCTCATTGTGCTCTTGGGTTTCTCTGGTGTTGGTGCTCAGCTCTTGCTTGAGTCCTTTGCAGCTTTTGAGCTGGCTCAGCCCTTTGGGAAGAGGTGTCTGCCTGAGGTAAGAGCTTCAGGACCAGTCAAGGTTCAGCAGCATGTGTGGTAGAAAGTAACACTTGTATGCAGCCTTTTTTTTTTGTTTACCTTTCTTTTTTTCAGGTCAGTAATTTTGTTTTGAGTGTTTGGGGGTAGAAAGATGGTTTAATGGTATGCTTTGTTTGTTTGTTTGATTGAGGCTCCTGTGCCTTGGGAACCTCCTGTTCTGCCTCAATCTAGTGCTTAGCTGCTGAGTTACCATTGTGTCTGCTGGCTTTGCCAGTGACTGATGTGATTTTAATAACTACATTGTTATTGCATTTAAGGAGCTAATTTCCTACCTAGTTTAGAGACACATGTATCTTTTTCTGTCTATGCCTCAGAAAAATTAAGTTGAACTCCTTACCTGGTGACATTGCTGATGCAAGAGTTGTAGCTGTAGTACAGGAGCAGGTATTGTCTTTGCCAGTAAGTGTTGCTTTCTCTGTTCAGGGTCTCATTTGCTGTAAATTGAAGGCAGGTGGGAACAGTGCTGCTGCTCCTCCAGCTGACTTGATAACTTCTGGTGGTTTGCCCTTTCCCAGGTGATTGTGCTAAGGGTGGTGGGCGGAGCCTTGGGCTATTTGAGCCACAGCCTCTGCTGAGGGAGCTCATTGTGCTCTTGGGTTTCTCTGGTGTTGGTGCTCAGCTCTTGCTTGAGTCCTTTGCAGCTTTTGAGCTGGCTCAGCCCTTTGGGAAGAGGTGTCTGCCTGAGGTAAGAGCTTCAGGACCAGTCAAGGTTCAGCAGCATGTGTGGTAGAAAGTAACACTTGTATGCAGCCTTTTTTTTTTGTTTACCTTTCTTTTTTTCAGGTCAGTAATTTTGTTTTGAGTGTTTGGGGGTAGAAAGATGGTTTAATGGTATGCTTTGTTTGTTTGATTGAGGCTCCTGTGCCTTGGGCACCTCCTGTTCTGCCTCAATCTAGTGCTTAGCTGCTGAGTTACCATTGTGTCTGCTGGCTTTGCCAGTGACTGATGTGATTTTAATAACTACATTGTTATTGCATTTAAGGAGCTAATTTCCTACCTAGTTTAGAGACACATGTATCTTTTTCTGTCTATGCCTCAGAAAAATTAAGTTGAACTCCTTACCTGGTGACATTGCTGATGCAAGAGTTGTAGCTGTAGTACAGGAGCAGGTATTGTCTTTGCCAGTAAGTGTTGCTTTCTCTGTTCAGGGTCTCATTTGCTGTAAATTGAAGGCAGGTGGGAACAGTGCTGCTGCTCCTCCAGCTGACTTGATAACTTCTGGTGGTTTGCCCTTTCCCAGGTGATTGTGCTAAGGGTGGTGGGCGGAGCCTTGGGCTATTTGAGCCACAGCCTCTGCTGAGGGAGCTCATTGTGCTCTTGGGTTTCTCTGGTGTTGGTGCTCAGCTCTTGCTTGAGTCCTTTGCAGCTTTTGAGCTGGCTCAGCCCTTTGGGAAGAGGTGTCTGCCTGAGGTAAGAGCTTCAGGACCAGTCAAGGTTCAGCAGCATGTGTGGTAGAAAGTAACACTTGTATGCAGCCTTTTTTTTTGTTTACCTTTCTTTTTTTCAGGTCAGTAATTTTGTTTTGAGTGTTTGGGGGTAGAAAGATGGTTTAATGGTATGCTTTGTTTGTTTGATTGAGGCTCCTGTGCCTTGGGAACCTCCTGTTCTGCCTCAATCTAGTGCTTAGCTGCTGAGTTACCATTGTGTCTGCTGGCTTTGCCAGTGACTGATGTGATTTTAATAACTACATTGTTATTGCATTTAAGGAGCTAATTTCCTACCTAGTTTAGAGACACATGTATCTTCTTCTGTCTATGCCTCAGAAAAATTAAGTTGAACTCCTTACCTGGTGACATTGCTGATGCAAGAGTTGTAGCTGTAGTACAGGAGCAGGTATTGTCTTTGCCAGTAAGTGTTGCTTTCTCTGTTCAGGGTCTCATTTGCTGTAAATTGAAGGCAGGTGGGAACAGTGCTGCTGCTCCTCCAGCTGACTTGATAACTTCTGGTGGTTTGCCCTTCCCAGGTGATTGTGCTAAGGGTGGTGGGCGGAGCCTTGGGCTATTTGAGCCACAGCCTCTGCTGAGGGAGCTCATTGTGCTCTTGGGTTTCTCTGGTGTTGGTGCTCAGCTCTTGCTTGAGTCCTTTGCAGCTTTTGAGCTGGCTCAGCCCTTTGGGAAGAGGTGTCTGCCTGAGGTAAGAGCTTCAGGACCAGTCAAGGTTCAGCAGCATGTGTGGTAGAAAGTAACACTTGTATGCAGCCTTTTTTTTTGTTTACCTTTCTTTTTTTCAGGTCAGTAATTTTGTTTTGAGTGTTTGGGGGTAGAAAGATGGTTTAATGGTATGCTTTGTTTGTTTGATTGAGGCTCCTGTGCCTTGGGAACCTCCTGTTCTGCCTCAATCTAGTGCTTAGCTGCTGAGTTACCATTGTGTCTGCTGGCTTTGCCAGTGACTGATGTGATTTTAATAACTACATTGCTATTGCATTTAAGGAGCTAATTTCCTACCTAGTTTAGAGACACATGTATCTTTTTCTGTCTAAGCCTCAGAAAAATTAAGTTGAACTCCTTACCTGGTGACATTGCTGATGCAAGAGTTGTAGCTGTAGTACAGGAGCAGGTATTGTCTTTGCCAGTAAGTGTTGCTTTCTCTGTTCAGGGTCTCATTTGCTGTAAATTGAAGGCAGGTGGGAACAGTGCTGCTGCTCCTCCAGCTGACTTGATAACTTCTGGTGGTTTGCCCTTTCCCAGGTGATTGTGCTAAGGGTGGTGGGCGGAGCCTTGGGCTATTTGAGCCACAGCCTCTGCTGAGGGAGCTCATTGTGCTCTTGGGTTTCTCTGGTGTTGGTGCTCAGCTCTTGCTTGAGTCCTTTGCAGCTTTTGAGCTGGCTCAGCCCTTTGGGAAGAGGTGTCTGCCTGAGGTAAGAGCTTCAGGACCAGTCAAGGTTCAGCAGCATGTGTGGTAGAAAGTAACACTTGTATGCAGCCTTTTTTTTTTGTTTACCTTTCTTTTTTTCAGGTCAGTAATTTTGTTTTGAGTGTTTGGGGGTAGAAAGATGGTTTAATGGTATGCTTTGTTTGTTTGTTTGATTGAGGCTCCTGTGCCTTGGGAACCTCCTGTTCTGCCTCAATCTAGTGCTTAGCTGCTGAGTTACCATTGTGTCTGCTGGCTTTGCCAGTGACTGATGTGATTTTAATAACTACATTGTTATTGCATTTAAGGAGCTAATTTCCTACCGAGTTTAGAGACACATGTATCTTTTTCTGTCTATGCCTCAGAAAAATTAAGTTGAACTCCTTACCTGGTGACATTGCTGATGCAAGAGTTGTAGCTGTAGTACAGGAGCAGGTATTGTCTTTGCCAGTAAGTGTTGCTTTCTCTGTTCAGGGTCTCATTTGCTGTAAATTGAAGGCAGGTGGGAACAGTGCTGCTGCTCCTCCAGCTGACTTGATAACTTCTGGTGGTTTGCCCTTTCCCAGGTGATTGTGCTAAGGGTGGTGGGCGGAGCCTTGGGCTATTTGAGCCACAGCCTCTGCTGAGGGAGCTCATTGTGCTCTTGGGTTTCTCTGGTGTTGGTGCTCAGCTCTTGCTTGAGTCCTTTGCAGCTTTTGAGCTGGCTCAGCCCTTTGGGAAGAGGTGTCTGCCTGAGGTAAGAGCTTCAGGACCAGTCAAGGTTCAGCAGCATGTGTGGTAGAAAGTAACACTTGTATGCAGCCTTTTTTTTTGTTTACCTTTCTTTTTTTCAGGTCAGTAATTTTGTTTTGAGTGTTTGGGGGTAGAAAGATGGTTTAATGGTATGCTTTGTTTGTTTGATTGAGGCTCCTGTGCCTTGGGAACCTCCTGTTCTGCCTCAATCTAGTGCTTAGCTGCTGAGTTACCATTGTGTCTGCTGGCTTTGCCAGTGACTGATGTGATTTTAATAACTACATTGTTATTGCATTTAAGGAGCTAATTTCCTACCTAGTTTAGAGACACATGTATCTTTTTCTGTCTATGCCTCAGAAAAATTAAGTTGAACTCCTTACCTGGTGACATTGCTGATGCAAGAGTTGTAGCTGTAGTACAGGAGCAGGTATTGTCTTTGCCAGTAAGTGTTGCTTTCTCTGTTCAGGGTCTCATTTGCTGTAAATTGAAGGCAGGTGGGAACAGTGCTGCTGCTCCTCCAGCTGACTTGATAACTTCTGGTGGTTTGCCCTTTCCCAGGTGATTGTGCTAAGGGTGGTGGGCGGAGCCTTGGGCTATTTGAGCCACAGCCTCTGCTGAGGGAGCTCATTGTGCTCTTGGGTTTCTCTGGTGTTGGTGCTCAGCTCTTGCTTGAGTCCTTTGCAGCTTTTGAGCTGGCTCAGCCCTTTGGGAAGAGGTGTCTGCCTGAGGTAAGAGCTTCAGGACCAGTCAAGGTTCAGCAGCATGTGTGGTAGAAAGTAACACTTGTATGCAGCCTTTTTTTTTTGTTTACCTTTCTTTTTTTCAGGTCAGTAATTTTGTTTTGAGTGTTTGGGGGTAGAAAGATGGTTTAATGGTATGCTTTGTTTGTTTGATTGAGGCTCCTGTGCCTTGGGAACCTCCTGTTCTGCCTCAATCTAGTGCTTAGCTGCTGAGTTACCATTGTGTCTGCTGGCTTTGCCAGTGACTGATGTGATTTTAATAACTACATTGTTATTGCATTTAAGGAGCTAATTTCCTACCTAGTTTAGAGACACATGTATCTTTTTCTGTCTATGCCTCAGAAAAATTAAGTTGAACTCCTTACCTGGTGACATTGCTGATGCAAGAGTTGTAGCTGTAGTACAGGAGCAGGTATTGTCTTTGCCAGTAAGTGTTGCTTTCTCTGTTCAGGGTCTCATTTGCTGTAAATTGAAGGCAGGTGGGAACAGTGCTGCTGCTCCTCCAGCTGACTTGATAACTTCTGGTGGTTTGCCTTTCCCAGGTGATTGTGCTAAGGGTGGTGGGTGGAGCCTTGGGCTATTTGAGCCACAGCCTCTGCTGAGGGAGCTCATTGTGCTCTTGGGTTTCTCTGGTGTTGGTGCTCAGCTCTTGCTTGAGTCCTTTGCAGCTTTTGAGCTGGCTCAGCCCTTTGGGAAGAGGTGTCTGCCTGAGGTAAGAGCTTCAGGACCAGTCAAGGTTCAGCAGCATGTGTGGTAGAAAGTAACACTTGTATGCAGCCTTTTTTTTTGTTTACCTTTCTTTTTTTCAGGTCAGTAATTTTGTTTTGAGTGTTTGGGGGTAGAAAGATGGTTTAATGGTATGCTTTGTTTGTTTGATTGAGGCTCCTGTGCCTTGGGAACCTCCTGTTCTGCCTCAATCTAGTGCTTAGCTGCTGAGTTACCATTGTGTCTGCTGGCTTTGCCAGTGACTGATGTGATTTTAATAACTACATTGTTATTGCATTTAAGGAGCTAATTTCCTACCTAGTTTAGAGACACATGTATCTTTTTCTGTCTATGCCTCAGAAAAATTAAGTTGAACTCCTTACCTGGTGACATTGCTGATGCAAGAGTTGTAGCTGTAGTACAGGAGCAGGTATTGTCTTTGCCAGTAAGTGTTGCTTTCTCTGTTCAGGGTCTCATTTGCTGTAAATTGAAGGCAGGTGGGAACAGTGCTGCTGCTCCTCCAGCTGACTTGATAACTTCTGGTGGTTTGCCCTTCCCAGGTGATTGTGCTAAGGGTGGTGGGCGGAGCCTTGGGCTATTTGAGCCACAGCCTCTGCTGAGGGAGCTCATTGTGCTCTTGGGTTTCTCTGGTGTTGGTGCTCAGCTCTTGCTTGAGTCCTTTGCAGCTTTTGAGCTGGCTCAGCCCTTTGGGAAGAGGTGTCTGCCTGAGGTAAGAGCTTCAGGACCAGTCAAGGTTCAGCAGCATGTGTGGTAGAAAGTAACACTTGTATGCAGCCTTTTTTTTTGTTTACCTTTCTTTTTTTCAGGTCAGTAATTTTGTTTTGAGTGTTTGGGGGTAGAAAGATGGTTTAATGGTATGCTTTGTTTGTTTGATTGAGGCTCCTGTGCCTTGGGAACCTCCTGTTCTGCCTCAATCTAGTGCTTAGCTGCTGAGTTACCATTGTGTCTGCTGGCTTTGCCAGTGACTGATGTGATTTTAATAACTACATTGTTATTGCATTTAAGGAGCTAATTTCCTACCTAGTTTAGAGACACATGTATCTTTTTCTGTCTATGCCTCAGAAAAATTAAGTTGAACTCCTTACCTGGTGACATTGCTGATGCAAGAGTTGTAGCTGTAGTACAGGAGCAGGTATTGTCTTTGCCAGTAAGTGTTGCTTTCTCTGTTCAGGGTCTCATTTGCTGTAAATTGAAGGCAGGTGGGAACAGTGCTGCTGCTCCTCCAGCTGACTTGATAACTTCTGGTGGTTTGCCCTTTCCCAGGTGATTGTGCTAAGGGTGGTGGGCGGAGCCTTGGGCTATTTGAGCCACAGCCTCTGCTGAGGGAGCTCATTGTGCTCTTGGGTTTCTCTGGTGTTGGTGCTCAGCTCTTGCTTGAGTCCTTTGCAGCTTTTGAGCTGGCTCAGCCCTTTGGGAAGAGGTGTCTGCCTGAGGTAAGAGCTTCAGGACCAGTCAAGGTTCAGCAGCATGTGTGGTAGAAAGTAACACTTGTATGCAGCCTTTTTTTTTGTTTACCTTTCTTTTTTTCAGGTCAGTAATTTTGTTTTGAGTGTTTGGGGGTAGAAAGATGGTTTAATGGTATGCTTTGTTTGTTTGATTGAGGCTCCTGTGCCTTGGGAACCTCCTGTTCTGCCTCAATCTAGTGCTTAGCTGCTGAGTTACCATTGTGTCTGCTGGCTTTGCCAGTGACTGATGTGATTTTAATAACTACATTGTTATTGCATTTAAGGAGCTAATTTCCTACCTAGTTTAGAGACACATGTATCTTTTTCTGTCTATGCCTCAGAAAAATTAAGTTGAACTCCTTACCTGGTGACATTGCTGATGCAAGAGTTGTAGCTGTAGTACAGGAGCAGGTATTGTCTTTGCCAGTAAGTGTTGCTTTCTCTGTTCAGGGTCTCATTTGCTGTAAATTGAAGGCAGGTGGGAACAGTGCTGCTGCTCCTCCAGCTGACTTGATAACTTCTGGTGGTTTGCCCTTTCCCAGGTGATTGTGCTAAGGGTGGTGGGCGGAGCCTTGGGCTATTTGAGCCACAGCCTCTGCTGAGGGAGCTCATTGTGCTCTTGGGTTTCTCTGGTGTTGGTGCTCAGCTCTTGCTTGAGTCCTTTGCAGCTTTTGAGCTGGCTCAGCCCTTTGGGAAGAGGTGTCTGCCTGAGGTAAGAGCTTCAGGACCAGTCAAGGTTCAGCAGCATGTGTGGTAGAAAGTAACACTTTTATGCAGCCTTTTTTTTTGTTTTCCTTTCTTTTTTTCAGGTCAGTAATTTTGTTTTGAGTGTCTGGGGGTAGAAAGATGGTTTAATGGTATGCTTTGTTTGTTTGATTGAGGCTCCTGTGCCTTGGGAACCTCCTGTTCTGCCTCAATCTAGTGCTTAGCTGCTGAGTTACCATTGTGTCTGCTGGCTTTGCCAGTGACTGATGTGATTTTAATAACTACATTGTTATTGCATTTAAGGAGCTAATTTCCTACCTAGTTTAGAGACACATGTATCTTTTTCTGTCTATGCCTCAGAAAAATTAAGTTGAACTCCTTACCTGGTGACATTGCTGATGCAAGAGTTGTAGCTGTAGTACAGGAGCAGGTATTGTCTTTGCCAGTAAGTGTTGCTTTCTCTGTTCAGGGTCTCATTTGCTGTAAATTGAAGGCAGGTGGGAACAGTGCTGCTGCTCCTCCAGCTGACTTGATAACTTCTGGTGGTTTGCCCTTTCCCAGGTGATTGTGCTAAGGGTGGTGGGCGGAGCCTTGGGCTATTTGAGCCACAGCCTCTGCTGAGGGAGCTCATTGTGCTCTTGGGTTTCTCTGGTGTTGGTGCTCAGCTCTTGCTTGAGTCCTTTGCAGCTTTTGAGCTGGCTCAGCCCTTTGGGAAGAGGTGTCTGCCTGAGGTAAGAGCTTCAGGACCAGTCAAGGTTCAGCAGCATGTGTGGTAGAAAGTAACACTTGTATGCAGCCTTTTTTTTTGTTTACCTTTCTTTTTTTCAGGTCAGTAATTTTGTTTTGAGTGTTTAGGGGTAGAAAGATGGTTTAATGGTATGCTTTGTTTGATTGAGGCTCCTGTGCCTTGGGAACCTCCTGTTCTGCCTCAATCTAGTGCTTAGCTGCTGAGTTACCATTGTGTCTGCTGGCTTTGCCAGTGACTGATGTGATTATAATAACTACATTGTTATTGCATTTAAGGAGCTAATTTCCTACCTAGTTTAGAGACACATGTATCTTTTTCTGTCTATGCCTCAGAAAAATTAAGTTGAACTCCTTACCTGGTGACATTGCTGATGCAAGAGTTGTAGCTGTAGTACAGGAGCAGGTATTGTCTTTGCCAGTAAGTGTTGCTTTCTCTGTTCAGGGTCTCATTTGCTGTAAATTGAAGGCAGGTGGGAACAGTGCTGCTGCTCCTCCAGCTGACTTGATAACTTCTGGTGGTTTGCCCTTTCCCAGGTGATTGTGCTAAGGGTGGTGGGCGGAGCCTTGGGCTATTTGAGCCACAGCCTCTGCTGAGGGAGCTCATTGTGCTCTTGGGTTTCTCTGGTGTTGGTGCTCAGCTCTTGCTTGAGTCCTTTGCAGCTTTTGAGCTGGCTCAGCCCTTTGGGAAGAGGTGTCTGCCTGAGGTAAGAGCTTCAGGACCAGTCAAGGTTCAGCAGCATGTGTGGTAGAAAGTAACACTTGTATGCAGCCTTTTTTTTTTGTTTACCTTTTTTTCAGGTCAGTAATTTTGTTTTGAGTGTTTGGGGGTAGAAAGATGGTTTAATGGTATGCTTTGTTTGTTTGATTGAGGCTCCTGTGCCTTGGGAACCTCCTGTTCTGCCTCAATCTAGTGCTTAGCTGCTGAGTTACCATTGTGTCTGCTGGCTTTGCCAGTGACTGATGTGATTTTAATAACTACATTGTTATTGCATTTAAGGAGCTAATTTCCTACCTAGTTTAGAGACACATGTATCTTTTTCTGTCTATGCCTCAGAAAAATTAAGTTGAACTCCTTACCTGGTGACATTGCTGATGCAAGAGTTGTAGCTGTAGTACAGGAGCAGGTATTGTCTTTGCCAGTAAGTGTTGCTTTCTCTGTTCAGGGTCTCATTTGCTGTAAATTGAAGGCAGGTGGGAACAGTGCTGCTGCTCCTCCAGCTGACTTGATAACTTCTGGTGGTTTGCCCTTTCCCAGGTGATTGTGCTAAGGGTGGTGGGCGGAGCCTTGGGCTATTTGAGCCACAGCCTCTGCTGAGGGAGCTCATTGTGCTCTTGGGTTTCTCTGGTGTTGGTGCTCAGCTCTTGCTTGAGTCCTTTGCAGCTTTTGAGCTGGCTCAGCCCTTTGGGAAGAGGTGTCTGCCTGAGGTAAGAGCTTCAGGACCAGTCAAGGTTCAGCAGCATGTGTGGTAGAAAGTAACACTTGTATGCAGCCTTTTTTTTTGTTTACCTTTCTTTTTTTCAGGTCAGTAATTTTGTTTTGAGTGTTTGGGGGTAGAAAGATGGTTTAATGGTATGCTTTGTTTGTTTGATTGAGGCTCCTGTGCCTTGGGAACCTCCTGTTCTGCCTCAATCTAGTGCTTAGCTGCTGAGTTACCATTGTGTCTGCTGGCTTTGCCAGTGACTGATGTGATTATAATAACTACATTGTTATTGCATTTAAGGAGCTAATTTCCTACCTAGTTTAGAGACACATGTATCTTTTTCTGTCTATGCCTCAGAAAAATTAAGTTGAACTCCTTACCTGGTGACATTGCTGATGCAAGAGTTGTAGCTGTAGTACAGGAGCAGGTATTGTCTTTGCCAGTAAGTGTTGCTTTCTCTGTTCAGGGTCTCATTTGCTGTAAATTGAAGGCAGGTGGGAACAGTGCTGCTGCTCCTCCAGCTGACTTGATAACTTCTGGTGGTTTGCCCTTTCCCAGGTGATTGTGCTAAGGGTGGTGGGCGGAGCCTTGGGCTATTTGAGCCACAGCCTCTGCTGAGGGAGCTCATTGTGCTCTTGGGTTTCTCTGGTGTTGGTGCTCAGCTCTTGCTTGAGTCCTTTGCAGCTTTTGAGCTGGCTCAGCCCTTTGGGAAGAGGTGTCTGCCTGAGGTAAGAGCTTCAGGACCAGTCAAGGTTCAGCAGCATGTGTGGTAGAAAGTAACACTTGTATGCAGCCTTTTTTTTTTGTTTACCTTTCTTTTTTTCAGGTCAGTAATTTTGTTTTGAGTGTTTGGGGGTAGAAAGATGGTTTAATGGTATGCTTTGTTTGTTTGATTGAGGCTCCTGTGCCTTGGGAACCTCCTGTTCTGCCTCAATCTAGTGCTTAGCTGCTGAGTTACCATTGTGTCTGCTGGCTTTGCCAGTGACTGATGTGATTTTAATAACTACATTGTTATTGCATTTAAGGAGCTAATTTCCTACCTAGTTTAGAGACACATGTATCTTTTTCTGTCTATGCCTCAGAAAAATTAAGTTGAACTCCTTACCTGGTGACATTGCTGATGCAAGAGTTGTAGCTGTAGTACAGGAGCAGGTATTGTCTTTGCCGGTAAGTGTTGCTTTCTCTGTTCAGGGTCTCATTTGCTGTAAATTGAAGGCAGGTGGGAACAGTGCTGCTGCTCCTCCAGCTGACTTGATAACTTCTGGTGGTTTGCCCTTCCCAGGTGATTGTGCTAAGGGTGGTGGGCGGAGCCTTGGGCTATTTGAGCCACAGCCTCTGCTGAGGGAGCTCATTGTGCTCTTGGGTTTCTCTGGTGTTGGTGCTCAGCTCTTGCTTGAGTCCTTTGCAGCTTTTGAGCTGGCTCAGCCCTTTGGGAAGAGGTGTCTGCCTGAGGTAAGAGCTTCAGGACCAGTCAAGGTTCAGCAGCATGTGTGGTAGAAAGTAACACTTGTATGCAGCCTTTTTTTTTTGTTTACCTTTCTTTTTTTCAGGTCAGTAATTTTGTTTTGAGTGTTTGGGGGTAGAAAGATGGTTTAATGGTATGCTTTGTTTGTTTGATTGAGGCTCCTGTGCCTTGGGAACCTCCTGTTCTGCCTCAATCTAGTGCTTAGCTGCTGAGTTACCATTGTGTCTGCTGGCTTTGCCAGTGACTGATGTGATTTTAATAACTACATTGTTATTGCATTTAAGGAGCTAATTTCCTACCTAGTTTAGAGACACATGTATCTTTTTCTGTCTATGCCTCAGAAAAATTAAGTTGAACTCCTTACCTGGTGACATTGCTGATGCAAGAGTTGTAGCTGTAGTACAGGAGCAGGTATTGTCTTTGCCAGTAAGTGTTGCTTTCTCTGTTCAGGGTCTCATTTGCTGTAAATTGAAGGCAGGTGGGAACAGTGCTGCTGCTCCTCCAGCTGACTTGATAACTTCTGGTGGTTTGCCCTTTCCCAGGTGATTGTGCTAAGGGTGGTGGGCGGAGCCTTGGGCTATTTGAGCCACAGCCTCTGCTGAGGGAGCTCATTGTGCTCTTGGGTTTCTCTGGTGTTGGTGCTCAGCTCTTGCTTGAGTCCTTTGCAGCTTTTGAGCTGGCTCAGCCCTTTGGGAAGAGGTGTCTGCCTGAGGTAAGAGCTTCAGGACCAGTCAAGGTTCAGCAGCATGTGTGGTAGAAAGTAACACTTGTATGCAGCCTTTTTTTTTGTTTACCTTTCTTTTTTTCAGGTCAGTAATTTTGTTTTGAGTGTTTGGGGGTAGAAAGATGGTTTAATGGTATGCTTTGTTTGTTTGTTTGATTGAGGCTCCTGTGCCTTGGGAACCTCCTGTTCTGCCTCAATCTAGTGCTTAGCTGCTGAGTTACCATTGTGTCTGCTGGCTTTGCCAGTGACTGATGTGATTTTAACTACATTGTTATTGCATTTAAGGAGCTAATTTCCTACCTAGTTTAGAGACACATGTATCTTTTTCTGTCTATGCCTCAGAAAAATTAAGTTGAACTCCTTACCTGGTGACATTGCTGATGCAAGAGTTGTAGCTGTAGTACAGGAGCAGGTATTGTCTTTGCCAGTAAGTGTTGCTTTCTCTGTTCAGGGTCTCATTTGCTGTAAATTGAAGGCAGGTGGGAACAGTGCTGCTGCTCCTCCAGCTGACTTGATAACTTCTGGTGGTTTGCCCTTCCCAGGTGATTGTGCTAAGGGTGGTGGGCGGAGCCTTGGGCTATTTGAGCCACAGCCTCTGCTGAGGGAGCTCATTGTGCTCTTGGGTTTCTCTGGTGTTGGTGCTCAGCTCTTGCTTGAGTCCTTTGCAGCTTTTGAGCTGGCTCAGCCCTTTGGGAAGAGGTGTCTGCCTGAGGTAAGAGCTTCAGGACCAGTCAAGGTTCAGCAGCATGTGTGGTAGAAAGTAACACTTGTATGCAGCCTTTTTTTTTTGTTTACCTTTCTTTTTTTCAGGTCAGTAATTTTGTTTTGAGTGTTTGGGGGTAGAAAGATGGTTTAATGGTATGCTTTGTTTGTTTGATTGAGGCTCCTGTGCCTTGGGAACCTCCTGTTCTGCCTCAATCTAGTGCTTAGCTGCTGAGTTACCATTGTGTCTGCTGGCTTTGCCAGTGACTGATGTGATTTTAATAACTACATTGTTATTGCATTTAAGGAGCTAATTTCCTACCTAGTTTAGAGACACATGTATCTTTTTCTGTCTATGCCTCAGAAAAATTAAGTTGAACTCCTTACCTGGTGACATTGCTGATGCAAGAGTTGTAGCTGTAGTACAGGAGCAGGTATTGTCTTTGCCAGTAAGTGTTGCTTTCTCTGTTCAGGGTCTCATTTGCTGTAAATTGAAGGCAGGTGGGAACAGTGCTGCTGCTCCTCCAGCTGACTTGATAACTTCTGGTGGTTTGCCCTTTCCCAGGTGATTGTGCTAAGGGTGGTGGGCGGAGCCTTGGGCTATTTGAGCCACAGCCTCTGCTGAGGGAGCTCATTGTGCTCTTGGGTTTCTCTGGTGTTGGTGCTCAGCTCTTGCTTGAGTCCTTTGCAGCTTTTGAGCTGGCTCAGCCCTTTGGGAAGAGGTGTCTGCCTGAGGTAAGAGCTTCAGGACCAGTCAAGGTTCAGCAGCATGTGTGGTAGAAAGTAACACTTTTATGCAGCCTTTTTTTTTGTTTTCCTTTCTTTTTTTCAGGTCAGTAATTTTGTTTTGAGTGTCTGGGGGTAGAAAGATGGTTTAATGGTATGCTTTGTTTGTTTGATTGAGGCTCCTGTGCCTTGGGAACCTCCTGTTCTGCCTCAATCTAGTGCTTAGCTGCTGAGTTACCATTGTGTCTGCTGGCTTTGCCAGTGACTGATGTGATTTTAATAACTACATTGTTATTGCATTTAAGGAGCTAATTTCCTACCTAGTTTAGAGACACATGTATCTTTTTCTGTCTATGCCTCAGAAAAATTAAGTTGAACTCCTTACCTGGTGACATTGCTGATGCAAGAGTTGTAGCTGTAGTACAGGAGCAGGTATTGTCTTTGCCAGTAAGTGTTGCTTTCTCTGTTCAGGGTCTCATTTGCTGTAAATTGAAGGCAGGTGGGAACAGTGCTGCTGCTCCTCCAGCTGACTTGATAACTTCTGGTGGTTTGCCCTTTCCCAGGTGATTGTGCTAAGGGTGGTGGGCGGAGCCTTGGGCTATTTGAGCCACAGCCTCTGCTGAGGGAGCTCATTGTGCTCTTGGGTTTCTCTGGTGTTGGTGCTCAGCTCTTGCTTGAGTCCTTTGCAGCTTTTGAGCTGGCTCAGCCCTTTGGGAAGAGGTGTCTGCCTGAGGTAAGAGCTTCAGGACCAGTCAAGGTTCAGCAGCATGTGTGGTAGAAAGTAACACTTGTATGCAGCCTTTTTTTTTTGTTTACCTTTCTTTTTTTCAGGTCAGTAATTTTGTTTTGAGTGTTTGGGGGTAGAAAGATGGTTTAATGGTATGCTTTGTTTGTTTGATTGAGGCTCCTGTGCCTTGGGAACCTCCTGTTCTGCCTCAATCTAGTGCTTAGCTGCTGAGTTACCATTGTGTCTGCTGGCTTTGCCAGTGACTGATGTGATTTTAATAACTACATTGTTATTGCATTTAAGGAGCTAATTTCCTACCTAGTTTAGAGACACATGTATCTTTTTCTGTCTATGCCTCAGAAAAATTAAGTTGAACTCCTTACCTGGTGACATTGCTGATGCAAGAGTTGTAGCTGTAGTACAGGAGCAGGTATTGTCTTTGCCAGTAAGTGTTGCTTTCTCTGTTCAGGGTCTCATTTGCTGTAAATTGAAGGCAGGTGGGAACAGTGCTGCTGCTCCTCCAGCTGACTTGATAACTTCTGGTGGTTTGCCCTTTCCCAGGTGATTGTGCTAAGGGTGGTGGGCGGAGCCTTGGGCTATTTGAGCCACAGCCTCTGCTGAGGGAGCTCATTGTGCTCTTGGGTTTCTCTGGTGTTGGTGCTCAGCTCTTGCTTGAGTCCTTTGCAGCTTTTGAGCTGGCTCAGCCCTTTGGGAAGAGGTGTCTGCCTGAGGTAAGAGCTTCAGGACCAGTCAAGGTTCAGCAGCATGTGTGGTAGAAAGTAACACTTGTATGCAGCCTTTTTTTTTGTTTACCTTTCTTTTTTTCAGGTCAGTAATTTTGTTTTGAGTGTTTGGGGGTAGAAAGATGGTTTAATGGTATGCTTTGTTTGTTTGATTGAGGCTCCTGTGCCTTGGGAACCTCCTGTTCTGCCTCAATCTAGTGCTTAGCTGCTGAGTTACCATTGTGTCTGCTGGCTTTGCCAGTGACTGATGTGATTTTAATAACTACATTGTTATTGCATTTAAGGAGCTAATTTCCTACCTAGTTTAGAGACACATGTATCTTTTTCTGTCTATGCCTCAGAAAAATTAAGTTGAACTCCTTACCTGGTGACATTGCTGATGCAAGAGTTGTAGCTGTAGTACAGGAGCAGGTATTGTCTTTGCCAGTAAGTGTTGCTTTCTCTGTTCAGGGTCTCATTTGCTGTAAATTGAAGGCAGGTGGGAACAGTGCTGCTGCTCCTCCAGCTGACTTGATAACTTCTGGTGGTTTGCCCTTTCCCAGGTGATTGTGCTAAGGGTGGTGGGCGGAGCCTTGGGCTATTTGAGCCACAGCCTCTGCTGAGGGAGCTCATTGTGCTCTTGGGTTTCTCTGGTGTTGGTGCTCAGCTCTTGCTTGAGTCCTTTGCAGCTTTTGAGCTGGCTCAGCCCTTTGGGAAGAGGTGTCTGCCTGAGGTAAGAGCTTCAGGACCAGTCAAGGTTCAGCAGCATGTGTGGTAGAAAGTAACACTTGTATGCAGCCTTTTTTTTTGTTTACCTTTCTTTTTTTCAGGTCAGTAATTTTGTTTTGAGTGTTTGGGGGTAGAAAGATGGTTTAATGGTATGCTTTGTTTGTTTGATTGAGGCTCCTGTGCCTTGGGAACCTCCTGTTCTGCCTCAATCTAGTGCTTAGCTGCTGAGTTACCATTGTGTCTGCTGGCTTTGCCAGTGACTGATGTGATTTTAATAACTACATTGTTATTGCATTTAAGGAGCTAATTTCCTACCTAGTTTAGAGACACATGTATCTTTTTCTGTCTATGCCTCAGAAAAATTAAGTTGAACTCCTTACCTGGTGACATTGCTGATGCAAGAGTTGTAGCTGTAGTACAGGAGCAGGTATTGTCTTTGCCAGTAAGTGTTGCTTTCTCTGTTCAGGGTCTCATTTGCTGTAAATTGAAGGCAGGTGGGAACAGTGCTGCTGCTCCTCCAGCTGACTTGATAACTTCTGGTGGTTTGCCCTTTCCCAGGTGATTGTGCTAAGGGTGGTGGGCGGAGCCTTGGGCTATTTGAGCCACAGCCTCTGCTGAGGGAGCTCATTGTGCTCTTGGGTTTCTCTGGTGTTGGTGCTCAGCTCTTGCTTGAGTCCTTTGCAGCTTTTGAGCTGGCTCAGCCCTTTGGGAAGAGGTGTCTGCCTGAGGTAAGAGCTTCAGGACCAGTCAAGGTTCAGCAGCATGTGTGGTAGAAAGTAACACTTGTATGCAGCCTTTTTTTTTGTTTTCCTTTCTTTTTTTCAGGTCAGTAATTTTGTTTTGAGTGTTTGGGGGTAGAAAGATGGTTTAATGGTATGCTTTGTTTGTTTGACTGAGGCTCCTGTGCCTTGGGAACCTCCTGTTCTGCCTCAATCTAGTGCTTAGCTGCTGAGTTACCATTGTGTCTGCTGGCTTTGCCAGTGACTGATGTGATTTTAATAACTACATCGTTATTGCATTTAAGGAGCTAATTTCCTACCTAGTTTAGAGACACATGTATCTTTTTCTGTCTATGCCTCAGAAAAATTAAGTTGAACTCCTTACCTGGTGACATTGCTGATGCAAGAGTTGTAGCTGTAGTACAGGAGCAGGTATTGTCTTTGCCAGTAAGTGTTGCTTTCTCTGTTCAGGGTCTCATTTGCTGTAAATTGAAGGCAGGTGGGAACAGTGCTGCTGCTCCTCCAGCTGACTTGATAACTTCTGGTGGTTTGCCCTTCCCCAGGTGATTGTGCTAAGGGTGGTGGGCGGAGCCTTGGGCTATTTGAGCCACAGCCTCTGCTGAGGGAGCTCATTGTGCTCTTGGGTTTCTCTGGTGTTGGTGCTCAGCTCTTGCTTGAGTCCTTTGCAGCTTTTGAGCTGGCTCAGCCCTTTGGGAAGAGGTGTCTGCCTGAGGTAAGAGCTTCAGGACCAGTCAAGGTTCAGCAGCATGTGTGGTAGAAAGTAACACTTGTATGCAGCCTTTTTTTTTGTTTACCTTTCTTTTTTTCAGGTCAGTAATTTTGTTTTGAGTGTTTGGGGGTAGAAAGATGGTTTAATGGTATGCTTTGTTTGTTTGATTGAGGCTCCTGTGCCTTGGGAACCTCCTGTTCTGCCTCAATCTAGTGCTTAGCTGCTGAGTTACCATTGTGTCTGCTGGCTTTGCCAGTGACTGATGTGATTTTAATAACTACATTGCTATTGCATTTAAGGAGCTAATTTCCTACCTAGTTTAGAGACACATGTATCTTTTTCTGTCTATGCCTCAGAAAAATTAAGTTGAACTCCTTACCTGGTGACATTGCTGATGCAATAGTTGTAGCTGTAGTACAGGAGCAGGTATTGTCTTTGCCAGTAAGTGTTGCTTTCTCTGTTCAGGGTCTCATTTGCTGTAAATTGAAGGCAGGTGGGAACAGTGCTGCTGCTCCTCCAGCTGACTTGATAACTTCTGGTGGTTTGCCCTTTCCCAGGTGATTGTGCTAAGGGTGGTGGGCGGAGCCTTGGGCTATTTGAGCCACAGCCTCTGCTGAGGGAGCTCATTGTGCTCTTGGGTTTCTCTGGTGTTGGTGCTCAGCTCTTGCTTGAGTCCTTTGCAGCTTTTGAGCTGGCTCAGCCCTTTGGGAAGAGGTGTCTGCCTGAGGTAAGAGCTTCAGGACCAGTCAAGGTTCAGCAGCATGTGTGGTAGAAAGTAACACTTTTATGCAGCCTTTTTTTTTGTTTTCCTTTCTTTTTTTTCAGGTCAGTAATTTTGAGTGTCTGGGGGTAGAAAGATGGTTTAATGGTATGCTTTGTTTGTTTGTTTGATTGAGGCTCCTGTGCCTTGGGAACCTCCTGTTCTGCCTCAATCTAGTGCTTAGCTGCTGAGTTACCATTGTGTCTGCTGGCTTTGCCAGTGACTGATGTGATTTTAATAACTACATTGCTATTGCATTTAAGGAGCTAATTTCCTACCTAGTTTAGAGACACATGTATCTTTTTCTGTCTAAGCCTCAGAAAAATTAAGTTGAACTCCTTACCTGGTGACATTGCTGATGCAATAGTTGTAGCTGTAGTACAGGAGCAGGTATTGTCTTTGCCAGTAAGTGTTGCTTTCTCTGTTCAGGGTCTCATTTGCTGTAAATTGAAGGCAGGTGGGAACAGTGCTGCTGCTCCTCCAGCTGACTTGATAACTTCTGGTGGTTTGCCCTTTCCCAGGTGATTGTGCTAAGGGTGGTGGGCGGAGCCTTGGGCTATTTGAGCCACAGCCTCTGCTGAGGGAGCTCATTGTGCTCTTGGGTTTCTCTGGTGTTGGTGCTCAGCTCTTGCTTGAGTCCTTTGCAGCTTTTGAGCTGGCTCAGCCCTTTGGGAAGAGGTGTCTGCCTGAGGTAAGAGCTTCAGGACCAGTCAAGGTTCAGCAGCATGTGTGGTAGAAAGTAACACTTTTATGCAGCCTTTTTTTTTGTTTACCTTTTTTTCAGGTCAGTAATTTTGTTTTGAGTGTTTGGGGGTAGAAAGATGGTTTAATGGTATGCTTTGTTTGTTTGATTGAGGCTCCTGTGCCTTGGGAACCTCCTGTTCTGCCTCAATCTAGTGCTTAGCTGCTGAGTTACCATTGTGTCTGCTGGCTTTGCCAGTGACTGATGTGATTTTAATAACTACATTGTTATTGCATTTAAGGAGCTAATTTCCTACCTAGTTTAGAGACACATGTATCTTTTTCTGTCTATGCCTCAGAAAAATTAAGTTGAACTCCTTACCTGGTGACATTGCTGATGCAAGAGTTGTAGCTGTAGTACAGGAGCAGGTATTGTCTTTGCCAGTAAGTGTTGCTTTCTCTGTTCAGGGTCTCATTTGCTGTAAATTGAAGGCAGGTGGGAACAGTGCTGCTGCTCCTCCAGCTGACTTGATAACTTCTGGTGGTTTGCCCTTTCCCAGGTGATTGTGCTAAGGGTGGTGGGCGGAGCCTTGGGCTATTTGAGCCACAGCCTCTGCTGAGGGAGCTCATTGTGCTCTTGGGTTTCTCTGGTGTTGGTGCTCAGCTCTTGCTTGAGTCCTTTGCAGCTTTTGAGCTGGCTCAGCCCTTTGGGAAGAGGTGTCTGCCTGAGGTAAGAGCTTCAGGACCAGTCAAGGTTCAGCAGCATGTGTGGTAGAAAGTAACACTTTTATGCAGCCTTTTTTTTTGTTTTCCTTTCTTTTTTTCAGGTCAGTAATTCTGTTTTGAGTGTCTGGGGGTAGAAAGATGGTTTAATGGTATGCTTTGTTTGTTTGATTGAGGCTCCTGTGCCTTGGGAACCTCCTGTTCTGCCTCAATCTAGTGCTTAGCTGCTGAGTTACCATTGTGTCTGCTGGCTTTGCCAGTGACTGATGTGATTTTAATAACTACATTGTTATTGCATTTAAGGAGCTAATTTCCTACCTAGTTTAGAGACACATGTATCTTTTTCTGTCTAAGCCTCAGAAAAATTAAGTTGAACTCCTTACCTGGTGACATTGCTGATGCAATAGTTGTAGCTGTAGTACAGGAGCAGGTATTGTCTTTGCCAGTAAGTGTTGCTTTCTCTGTTCAGGGTCTCATTTGCTGTAAATTGAAGGCAGGTGGGAACAGTGCTGCTGCTCCTCCAGCTGACTTGATAACTTCTGGTGGTTTCCCCTTTCCCAGGTGATTGTGCTAAGGGTGGTGGGCGGAGCCTTGGGCTATTTGAGCCACAGCCTCTGCTGAGGGAGCTCATTGTGCTCTTGGGTTTCTCTGGTGTTGGTGCTCAGCTCTTGCTTGAGTCCTTTGCAGCTTTTGAGCTGGCTCAGCCCTTTGGGAAGAGGTGTCTGCCTGAGGTAAGAGCTTCAGGACCAGTCAAGGTTCAGCAGCATGTGTGGTAGAAAGTAACACTTGTATGCAGCCTTTTTTTTTTGTTTACCTTTCTTTTTTTCAGGTCAGTAATTTTGTTTTGAGTGTCTGGGGGTAGAAAGATGGTTTAATGGTATGCTTTGTTTGTTTGATTGAGGCTCCTGTGCCTTGGGAACCTCCTGTTCTGCCTCAATCTAGTGCTTAGCTGCTGAGTTACCATTGTGTCTGCTGGCTTTGCCAGTGACTGATGTGATTTTAATAACTACATTGCTATTGCATTTAAGGAGCTAATTTCCTACCTAGTTTAGAGACACATGTATCTTTTTCTGTCTATGCCTCAGAAAAATTAAGTTGAACTCCTTACCTGGTGACATTGCTGATGCAAGAGTTGTAGCTGTAGTACAGGAGCAGGTATTGTCTTTGCCAGTAAGTGTTGCTTTCTCTGTTCAGGGTCTCATTTGCTGTAAATTGAAGGCAGGTGGGAACAGTGCTGCTGCTCCTCCAGCTGACTTGATAACTTCTGGTGGTTTGCCCTTTCCCAGGTGATTGTGCTAAGGGTGGTGGGCGGAGCCTTGGGCTATTTGAGCCACAGCCTCTGCTGAGGGAGCTCATTGTGCTCTTGGGTTTCTCTGGTGTTGGTGCTCAGCTCTTGCTTGAGTCCTTTGCAGCTTCTGAGCTGGCTCAGCCCTTTGGGAAGAGGTGTCTGCCTGAGGTAAGAGCTTCAGGACCAGTCAAGGTTCAGCAGCATGTGTGGTAGAAAGTAACACTTGTATGCAGCCTTTTTTTTTGTTTTCCTTTCTTTTTTTCAGGTCAGTAATTTTGTTTTGAGTGTCTGGGGGTAGAAAGATGGTTTAATGGTATGCTTTGTTTGTTTGTTTGAGGCTCCTGTGCCTTGGGAACCTCCTGTTCTGCCTCAATCTAGTGCTTAGCTGCTGAGTTACCATTGTGTCTGCTGGCTTTGCCAGTGACTGATGTGATTTTAATAACTACATTGCTACTGCATTTAAGGAGCTAATTTCCTACCTAGTTTAGAGACACATGTATCTTTTTCTGTCTAAGCCTCAGAAAAATTAAGTTGAACTCCTTACCTGGTGACATTGCTGATGCAATAGTTGTAGCTGTAGTACAGGAGCAGGTATTGTCTTTGCCAGTAAGTGTTGCTTTCTCTGTTCAGGGTCTCA
Organism: Haliaeetus albicilla; assembly: GCF_947461875.1. Lineage (NCBI taxonomy): Eukaryota > Metazoa > Chordata > Aves > Accipitriformes > Accipitridae > Haliaeetus > Haliaeetus albicilla. The sequence goes on from NW_027212535.1 coordinate 93,554, forward strand.
TTTGCTGTAAATTGAAGGCAGGTGGGAACAGTGCTGCTGCTCCTCCAGCTGACTTGATAACTTCTGGTGGTTTGCCCTTCCCCTTTCCCAGGTGATTGTGCTAAGGGTGGTGGGCGGAGCCTTGGGCTATTTGAGCCACAGCCTCTGCTGAGGGAGCTCATTGTGCTCTTGGGTTTCTCTGGTGTTGGTGCTCAGCTCTTGCTTGAGTCCTTTGCAGCTTTTGAGCTGGCTCAGCCCTTTGGGAAGAGGTGTCTGCCTGAGGTAAGAGCTTCAGGACCAGTCAAGGTTCAGCAGCATGTGTGGTAGAAAGTAACACTTTTATGCAGCCTTTTTTTTTGTTTTCCTTTCTTTTTTTTCAGGTCAGTAATTTTGAGTGTCTGGGGGTAGAAAGATGGTTTAATGGTATGCTTTGTTTGTTTGTTTGATTGAGGCTCCTGTGCCTTGGGAACCTCCTGTTCTGCCTCAATCTAGTGCTTAGCTGCTGAGTTACCATTGTGTCTGCTGGCTTTGCCAGTGACTGATGTGATTTTAATAACTACATTGCTATTGCATTTAAGGAGCTAATTTCCTACCTAGTTTAGAGACACATGTATCTTTTTCTGTCTAAGCCTCAGAAAAATTAAGTTGAACTCCTTACCTGGTGACATTGCTGATGCAATAGTTGTAGCTGTAGTACAGGAGCAGGTATTGTCTTTGCCAGTAAGTGTTGCTTTCTCTGTTCAGGGTCTCATTTGCTGTAAATTGAAGGCAGGTGGGAACAGTGCTGCTGCTCCTCCAGCTGACTTGATAACTTCTGGTGGTTTGCCCTTCCCCTTTCCCAGGTGATTGTGCTAAGGGTGGTGGGCGGAGCCTTGGGCTATTTGAGCCACAGCCTCTGCTGAGGGAGCTCATTGTGCTCTTGGGTTTCTCTGGTGTTGGTGCTCAGCTCTTGCTTGAGTCCTTTGCAGCTTTTGAGCTGGCTCAGCCCTTTGGGAAGAGGTGTCTGCCTGAGGTAAGAGCTTCAGGACCAGTCAAGGTTCAGCAGCATGTGTGGTAGAAAGTAACACTTTTATGCAGCCTTTTTTTTGTTTACCTTTCTTTTTTTTCAGGTCAGTAATTTTGTTTTGAGTGTTTGGGGGTAGAAAGATGGTTTAATGGTATGCTTTGTTTGTTTGATTGAGGCTCCTGTGCCTTGGGAACCTCCTGTTCTGCCTCAATCTAGTGCTTAGCTGCTGAGTTACCATTGTGTCTGCTGGCTTTGCCAGTGACTGATGTGATTTTAATAACTACATTGTTATTGCATTTAAGGAGCTAATTTCCTACCTAGTTTAGAGACACATGTATCTTTTTCTGTCTATGCCTCAGAAAAATTAAGTTGAACTCCTTACCTGGTGACATTGCTGATGCAAGAGTTGTAGCTGTAGTACAGGAGCAGGTATTGTCTTTGCCAGTAAGTGTTGCTTTCTCTGTTCAGGGTCTCATTTGCTGTAAATTGAAGGCAGGTGGGAACAGTGCTGCTGCTCCTCCAGCTGACTTGATAACTTCTGGTGGTTTGCCCTTTCCCAGGTGATTGTGCTAAGGGTGGTGGGCGGAGCCTTGGGCTATTTGAGCCACAGCCTCTGCTGAGGGAGCTCATTGTGCTCTTGGGTTTCTCTGGTGTTGGTGCTCAGCTCTTGCTTGAGTCCTTTGCAGCTTTTGAGCTGGCTCAGCCCTTTGGGAAGAGGTGTCTGCCTGAGGTAAGAGCTTCAGGACCAGTCAAGGTTCAGCAGCATGTGTGGTAGAAAGTAACACTTTTATGCAGCCTTTTTTTTTGTTTACCTTTCTTTTTTTCAGGTCAGTAATTTTGTTTTGAGTGTTTGGGGGTAGAAAGATGGTTTAATGGTATGCTTTGTTTGTTTGATTGAGGCTCCTGTGCCTTGGGAACCTCCTGTTCTGCCTCAATCTAGTGCTTAGCTGCTGAGTTACCATTGTGTCTGCTGGCTTTGCCAGTGACTGATGTGATTTTAATAACTACATTGTTATTGCATTTAAGGAGCTAATTTCCTACCTAGTTTAGAGACACATGTATCTTTTTCTGTCTATGCCTCAGAAAAATTAAGTTGAACTCCTTACCTGGTGACATTGCTGATGCAATAGTTGTAGCTGTAGTACAGGAGCAGGTATTGTCTTTGCCAGTAAGTGTTGCTTTCTCTGTTCAGGGTCTCATTTGCTGTAAATTGAAGGCAGGTGGGAACAGTGCTGCTGCTCCTCCAGCTGACTTGATAACTTCTGGTGGTTTGCCCTTCCCCTTTCCCAGGTGATTGTGCTAAGGGTGGTGGGTGGAGGCTTGGGCTATTTGAGCCACAGCCTCTGCTGAGGGAGCTCATTGTGCTCTTGGGTTTCTCTGGTGTTGGTGCTCAGCTCTTGCTTGAGTCCTTTGCAGCTTTTGAGCTGGCTCAGCCCTTTGGGAAGAGGTGTCTGCCTGAGGTAAGAGCTTCAGGACCAGTCAAGGTTCAGCAGCATGTGTGGTAGAAAGTAACACTTGTATGCAGCCTTTTTTTTTTGTTTACCTTTCTTTTTTTCAGGTCAGTAATTTTGTTTTGAGTGTTTGGGGGTAGAAAGATGGTTTAATGGTATGCTTTGTTTGTTTGTTTGATTGAGGCTCCTGTGCCTTGGGAACCTCCTGTTCTGCCTCAATCTAGTGCTTAGCTGCTGAGTTACCATTGTGTCTGCTGGCTTTGCCAGTGACTGATGTGATTTTAATAACTACATTGTTATTGCATTTAAGGAGCTAATTTCCTACCTAGTTTAGAGACACATGTATCTTTTTCTGTCTAAGCCTCAGAAAAATTAAGTTGAACTCCTTACCTGGTGACATTGCTGATGCAATAGTTGTAGCTGTAGTACAGGAACAGGTATTGTCTTTGCCAGTAAGTGTTGCTTTCTCTGTTCAGGGTCTCATTTGCTGTAAATTGAAGGCAGGTGGGAACAGTGCTGCTGCTCCTCCAGCTGACTTGATAACTTCTGGTGGTTTGCCCTTTCCCAGGTGATTGTGCTAAGGGTGGTGGGCGGAGCCTTGGGCTATTTGAGCCACAGCCTCTGCTGAGGGAGCTCATTGTGCTCTTGGGTTTCTCTGGTGTTGGTGCTCAGCTCTTGCTTGAGTCCTTTGCAGCTTTTGAGCTGGCTCAGCCCTTTGGGAAGAGGTGTCTGCCTGAGGTAAGAGCTTCAGGACCAGTCAAGGTTCAGCAGCATGTGTGGTAGAAAGTAACACTTGTATGCAGCCTTTTTTTTTGTTTACCTTTCTTTTTTTCAGGTCAGTAATTTTGTTTTGAGTGTTTGGGGGTAGAAAGATGGTTTAATGGTATGCTTTGTTTGTTTGTTTGATTGAGGCTCCTGTGCCTTGGGAACCTCCTGTTCTGCCTCAATCTAGTGCTTAGCTGCTGAGTTACCATTGTGTCTGCTGGCTTTGCCAGTGACTGATGTGATTTTAATAACTACATTGTTATTGCATTTAAGGAGCTAATTTCCTACCTAGTTTAGAGACACATGTATCTTTTTCTGTCTATGCCTCAGAAAAATTAAGTTGAACTGCTTACCTGGTGACATTGCTGATGCAAGAGTTGTAGCTGTAGTACAGGAGCAGGTATTGTCTTTGCCAGTAAGTGTTGCTTTCTCTGTTCAGGGTCTCATTTGCTGTAAATTGAAGGCAGGTGGGAACAGTGCTGCTGCTCCTCCAGCTGACTTGATAACTTCTGGTGGTTTGCCCTTCCCAGGTGATTGTGCTAAGGGTGGTGGGCGGAGCCTTGGGCTATTTGAGCCACAGCCTCTGCTGAGGGAGCTCATTGTGCTCTTGGGTTTCTCTGGTGTTGGTGCTCAGCTCTTGCTTGAGTCCTTTGCAGCTTTTGAGCTGGCTCAGCCCTTTGGGAAGAGGTGTCTGCCTGAGGTAAGAGCTTCAGGACCAGTCAAGGTTCAGCAGCATGTGTGGTAGAAAGTAACACTTGTATGCAGCCTTTTTTTTTGTTTTCCTTTCTTTTTTTTCAGGTCAGTAATTTTGAGTGTCTGGGGGTAGAAAGATGGTTTAATGGTATGCTTTGTTTGTTTGTTTGATTGAGGCTCCTGTGCCTTGGGAACCTCCTGTTCTGCCTCAATCTAGTGCTTAGCTGCTGAGTTACCATTGTGTCTGCTGGCTTTGCCAGTGACTGATGTGATTTTAATAACTACATTGCTATTGCATTTAAGGAGCTAATTTCCTACCTAGTTTAGAGACACATGTATCTTTTTCTGTCTATGCCTCAGAAAAATTAAGTTGAACTCCTTACCTGGTGACATTGCTGATGCAAGAGTTGTAGCTGTAGTACAGGAGCAGGTATTGTCTTTGCCAGTAAGTGTTGCTTTCTCTGTTCAGGGTCTCATTTGCTGTAAATTGAAGGCAGGTGGGAACAGTGCTGCTGCTCCTCCAGCTGACTTGATAACTTCTGGTGGTTTGCCCTTTCCCAGGTGATTGTGCTAAGGGTGGTGGGCGGAGCCTTGGGCTATTTGAGCCACAGCCTCTGCTGAGGGAGCTCATTGTGCTCTTGGGTTTCTCTGGTGTTGGTGCTCAGCTCTTGCTTGAGTCCTTTGCAGCTTTTGAGCTGGCTCAGCCCTTTGGGAAGAGGTGTCTGCCTGAGGTAAGAGCTTCAGGACCAGTCAAGGTTCAGCAGCATGTGTGGTAGAAAGTAACACTTGTATGCAGCCTTTTTTTTTGTTTTCCTTTCTTTTTTTCAGGTCAGTAATTTTGTTTTGAGTGTCTGGGGGTAGAAAGATGGTTTAATGGTATGCTTTGTTTGCTTGACTGAGGCTCCTGTGCCTTGGGCACCTCCTGTTCTGCCTCAATCTAGTGCTTAGCTGCTGAGTTACCATTGTGTCTGCTGGCTTTGCCAGTGACTGATGTGATTTTAATAACTACATTGTTATTGCATTTAAGGAGCTAATTTCCTACCTAGTTTAGAGACACATGTATCTTTTTCTGTCTAAGCCTCAGAAAAATTAAGTTGAACTCCTTACCTGGTGACATTGCTGATGCAATAGTTGTAGCTGTAGTACAGGAGCAGGTATTGTCTTTGCCAGTAAGTGTTGCTTTCTCTGTTCAGGGTCTCATTTGCTGTAAATTGAAGGCAGGTGGGAACAGTGCTGCTGCTCCTCCAGCTGACTTGATAACTTCTGGTGGTTTGCCCTTTCCCAGGTGATTGTGCTAAGGGTGGTGGGCGGAGCCTTGGGCTATTTGAGCCACAGCCTCTGCTGAGGGAGCTCATTGTGCTCTTGGGTTTCTCTGGTGTTGGTGCTCAGCTCTTGCTTGAGTCCTTTGCAGCTTTTGAGCTGGCTCAGCCCTTTGGGAAGAGGTGTCTGCCTGAGGTAAGAGCTTCAGGACCAGTCAAGGTTCAGCAGCATGTGTGGTAGAAAGTAACACTTGTATGCAGCCTTTTTTTTTGTTTACCTTTCTTTTTTTCAGGTCAGTAATTTTGTTTTGAGTGTTTGGGGGTAGAAAGATGGTTTAATGGTATGCTTTGTTTGTTTGATTGAGGCTCCTGTGCCTTGGGAACCTCCTGTTCTGCCTCAATCTAGTGCTTAGCTGCTGAGTTACCATTGTGTCTGCTGGCTTTGCCAGTGACTGATGTGATTTTAATAACTACATTGTTATTGCATTTAAGGAGCTAATTTCCTACCTAGTTTAGAGACACATGTATCTTTTTCTGTCTATGCCTCAGAAAAATTAAGTTGAACTCCTTACCTGGTGACATTGCTGATGCAAGAGTTGTAGCTGTAGTACAGGAGCAGGTATTGTCTTTGCCAGTAAGTGTTGCTTTCTCTGTTCAGGGTCTCATTTGCTGTAAATTGAAGGCAGGTGGGAACAGTGCTGCTGCTCCTCCAGCTGACTTGATAACTTCTGGTGGTTTGCCCTTTCCCAGGTGATTGTGCTAAGGGTGGTGGGCGGAGCCTTGGGCTATTTGAGCCACAGCCTCTGCTGAGGGAGCTCATTGTGCTCTTGGGTTTCTCTGGTGTTGGTGCTCAGCTCTTGCTTGAGTCCTTTGCAGCTTTTGAGCTGGCTCAGCCCTTTGGGAAGAGGTGTCTGCCTGAGGTAAGAGCTTCAGGACCAGTCAAGGTTCAGCAGCATGTGTGGTAGAAAGTAACACTTGTATGCAGCCTTTTTTTTTTGTTTACCTTTCTTTTTTTCAGGTCAGTAATTTTGTTTTGAGTGTCTGGGGGTAGAAAGATGGTTTAATGGTATGCTTTGTTTGTTTGTTTGATTGAGGCTCCTGTGCCTTGGGAACCTCCTGTTCTGCCTCAATCTAGTGCTTAGCTGCTGAGTTACCATTGTGTCTGCTGGCTTTGCCAGTGACTGATGTGATTTTAATAACTACATTGTTATTGCATTTAAGGAGCTAATTTCCTACCTAGTTTAGAGACACATGTATCTTTTTCTGTCTAAGCCTCAGAAAAATTAAGTTGAACTCCTTACCTGGTGACATTGCTGATGCAATAGTTGTAGCTGTAGTACAGGAGCAGGTATTGTCTTTGCCAGTAAGTGTTGCTTTCTCTGTTCAGGGTCTCATTTGCTGTAAATTGAAGGCAGGTGGGAACAGTGCTGCTGCTCCTCCAGCTGACTTGATAACTTCTGGTGGTTTGCCCTTTCCCAGGTGATTGTGCTAAGGGTGGTGGGCGGAGCCTTGGGCTATTTGAGCCACAGCCTCTGCTGAGGGAGCTCATTGTGCTCTTGGGTTTCTCTGGTGTTGGTGCTCAGCTCTTGCTTGAGTCCTTTGCAGCTTTTGAGCTGGCTCAGCCCTTTGGGAAGAGGTGTCTGCCTGAGGTAAGAGCTTCAGGACCAGTCAAGGTTCAGCAGCATGTGTGGTAGAAAGTAACACTTGTATGCAGCCTTTTTTTTGTTTACCTTTCTTTTTTTCAGGTCAGTAATTTTGTTTTGAGTGTTTGGGGGTAGAAAGATGGTTTAATGGTATGCTTTGTTTGTTTGATTGAGGCTCCTGTGCCTTGGGAACCTCCTGTTCTGCCTCAATCTAGTGCTTAGCTGCTGAGTTACCATTGTGTCTGCTGGCTTTGCCAGTGACTGATGTGATTTTAATAACTACATTGTTATTGCATTTAAGGAGCTAATTTCCTACCTAGTTTAGAGACACATGTATCTTTTTCTGTCTATGCCTCAGAAAAATTAAGTTGAACTCCTTACCTGGTGACATTGCTGATGCAAGAGTTGTAGCTGTAGTACAGGAGCAGGTATTGTCTTTGCCAGTAAGTGTTGCTTTCTCTGTTCAGGGTCTCATTTGCTGTAAATTGAAGGCAGGTGGGAACAGTGCTGCTGCTCCTCCAGCTGACTTGATAACTTCTGGTGGTTTGCCCTTTCCCAGGTGATTGTGCTAAGGGTGGTGGGCGGAGCCTTGGGCTATTTGAGCCACAGCCTCTGCTGAGGGAGCTCATTGTGCTCTTGGGTTTCTCTGGTGTTGGTGCTCAGCTCTTGCTTGAGTCCTTTGCAGCTTTTGAGCTGGCTCAGCCCTTTGGGAAGAGGTGTCTGCCTGAGGTAAGAGCTTCAGGACCAGTCAAGGTTCAGCAGCATGTGTGGTAGAAAGTAACACTTTTATGCAGCCTTTTTTTTTGTTTACCTTTCTTTTTTTCAGGTCAGTAATTTTGTTTTGAGTGTTTGGGGGTAGAAAGATGGTTTAATGGTATGCTTTGTTTGTTTGATTGAGGCTCCTGTGCCTTGGGAACCTCCTGTTCTGCCTCAATCTAGTGCTTAGCTGCTGAGTTACCATTGTGTCTGCTGGCTTTGCCAGTGACTGATGTGATTTTAATAACTACATTGTTATTGCATTTAAGGAGCTAATTTCCTACCTAGTTTAGAGACACATGTATCTTTTTCTGTCTATGCCTCAGAAAAATTAAGTTGAACTCCTTACCTGGTGACATTGCTGATGCAAGAGTTGTAGCTGTAGTACAGGAGCAGGTATTGTCTTTGCCAGTAAGTGTTGCTTTCTCTGTTCAGGGTCTCATTTGCTGTAAATTGAAGGCAGGTGGGAACAGTGCTGCTGCTCCTCCAGCTGACTTGATAACTTCTGGTGGTTTGCCCTTTCCCAGGTGATTGTGCTAAGGGTGGTGGGCGGAGCCTTGGGCTATTTGAGCCACAGCCTCTGCTGAGGGAGCTCATTGTGCTCTTGGGTTTCTCTGGTGTTGGTGCTCAGCTCTTGCTTGAGTCCTTTGCAGCTTTTGAGCTGGCTCAGCCCTTTGGGAAGAGGTGTCTGCCTGAGGTAAGAGCTTCAGGACCAGTCAAGGTTCAGCAGCATGTGTGGTAGAAAGTAACACTTTTATGCAGCCTTTTTTTTTGTTTTCCTTTCTTTTTTTCAGGTCAGTAATTCTGTTTTGAGTGTCTGGGGGTAGAAAGATGGTTTAATGGTATGCTTTGTTTGTTTGATTGAGGCTCCTGTGCCTTGGGAACCTCCTGTTCTGCCTCAATCTAGTGCTTAGCTGCTGAGTTACCATTGTGTCTGCTGGCTTTGCCAGTGACTGATGTGATTTTAATAACTACATTGTTATTGCATTTAAGGAGCTAATTTCCTACCTAGTTTAGAGACACATGTATCTTTTTCTGTCTAAGCCTCAGAAAAATTAAGTTGAACTCCTTACCTGGTGACATTGCTGATGCAAGAGTTGTAGCTGTAGTACAGGAGCAGGTATTGTCTTTGCCAGTAAGTGTTGCTTTCTCTGTTCAGGGTCTCATTTGCTGTAAATTGAAGGCAGGTGGGAACAGTGCTGCTGCTCCTCCAGCTGACTTGATAACTTCTGGTGGTTTGCCCTTTCCCAGGTGATTGTGCTAAGGGTGGTGGGCGGAGCCTTGGGCTATTTGAGCCACAGCCTCTGCTGAGGGAGCTCATTGTGCTCTTGGGTTTCTCTGGTGTTGGTGCTCAGCTCTTGCTTGAGTCCTTTGCAGCTTTTGAGCTGGCTCAGCCCTTTGGGAAGAGGTGTCTGCCTGAGGTAAGAGCTTCAGGACCAGTCAAGGTTCAGCAGCATGTGTGGTAGAAAGTAACACTTGTATGCAGCCTTTTTTTTTGTTTACCTTTCTTTTTTTCAGGTCAGTAATTTTGTTTTGAGTGTCTGGGGGTAGAAAGATGGTTTAATGGTATGCTTTGTTTGTTTGATTGAGGCTCCTGTGCCTTGGGAACCTCCTGTTCTGCCTCAATCTAGTGCTTAGCTGCTGAGTTACCATTGTGTCTGCTGGCTTTGCCAGTGACTGATGTGATTTTAATAACTACATTGCTATTGCATTTAAGGAGCTAATTTCCTACCTAGTTTAGAGACACATGTATCTTTTTCTGTCTATGCCTCAGAAAAATTAAGTTGAACTCCTTACCTGGTGACATTGCTGATGCAAGAGTTGTAGCTGTAGTACAGGAGCAGGTATTGTCTTTGCCAGTAAGTGTTGCTTTCTCTGTTCAGGGTCTCATTTGCTGTAAATTGAAGGCAGGTGGGAACAGTGCTGCTGCTCCTCCAGCTGACTTGATAACTTCTGGTGGTTTGCCCTTTCCCAGGTGATTGTGCTAAGGGTGGTGGGCGGAGCCTTGGGCTATTTGAGCCACAGCCTCTGCTGAGGGAGCTCATTGTGCTCTTGGGTTTCTCTGGTGTTGGTGCTCAGCTCTTGCTTGAGTCCTTTGCAGCTTTTGAGCTGGCTCAGCCCTTTGGGAAGAGGTGTCTGCCTGAGGTAAGAGCTTCAGGACCAGTCAAGGTTCAGCAGCATGTGTGGTAGAAAGTAACACTTTTATGCAGCCTTTTTTTTTGTTTTCCTTTCTTTTTTTTCAGGTCAGTAATTTTGAGTGTCTGGGGGTAGAAAGATGGTTTAATGGTATGCTTTGTTTGTTTGTTTGATTGAGGCTCCTGTGCCTTGGGAACCTCCTGTTCTGCCTCAATCTAGTGCTTAGCTGCTGAGTTACCATTGTGTCTGCTGGCTTTGCCAGTGACTGATGTGATTTTAATAACTACATTGCTATTGCATTTAAGGAGCTAATTTCCTACCTAGTTTAGAGACACATGTATCTTTTTCTGTCTAAGCCTCAGAAAAATTAAGTTGAACTCCTTACCTGGTGACATTGCTGATGCAAGAGTTGTAGCTGTAGTACAGGAGCAGGTATTGTCTTTGCCAGTAAGTGTTGCTTTCTCTGTTCAGGGTCTCATTTGCTGTAAATTGAAGGCAGGTGGGAACAGTGCTGCTGCTCCTCCAGCTGACTTGATAACTTCTGGTGGTTTGCCCTTCCCCTTTCCCAGGTGATTGTGCTAAGGGTGGTGGGTGGAGGCTTGGGCTATTTGAGCCACAGCCTCTGCTGAGGGAGCTCATTGTGCTCTTGGGTTTCTCTGGTGTTGGTGCTCAGCTCTTGCTTGAGTCCTTTGCAGCTTTTGAGCTGGCTCAGCCCTTTGGGAAGAGGTGTCTGCCTGAGGTAAGAGCTTCAGGACCAGTCAAGGTTCAGCAGCATGTGTGGTAGAAAGTAACACTTGTATGCAGCCTTTTTTTTTTGTTTTCCTTTCTTTTTTTCAGGTCAGTAATTTTGTTTTGAGTGTTTGGGGGTAGAAAGATGGTTTAATGGTATGCTTTGTTTGTTTGTTTGATTGAGGCTCCTGTGCCTTGGGAACCTCCTGTTCTGCCTCAATCTAGTGCTTAGCTGCTGAGTTACCATTGTGTCTGCTGGCTTTGCCAGTGACTGATGTGATTTTAATAACTACATTGTTATTGCATTTAAGGAGCTAATTTCCTACCTAGTTTAGAGACACATGTATCTTTTTCTGTCTAAGCCTCAGAAAAATTAAGTTGAACTCCTTACCTGGTGACATTGCTGATGCAATAGTTGTAGCTGTAGTACAGGAGCAGGTATTGTCTTTGCCAGTAAGTGTTGCTTTCTCTGTTCAGGGTCTCATTTGCTGTAAATTGAAGGCAGGTGGGAACAGTGCTGCTGCTCCTCCAGCTGACTTGATAACTTCTGGTGGTTTGCCCTTTCCCAGGTGATTGTGCTAAGGGTGGTGGGCGGAGCCTTGGGCTATTTGAGCCACAGCCTCTGCTGAGGGAGCTCATTGTGCTCTTGGGTTTCTCTGGTGTTGGTGCTCAGCTCTTGCTTGAGTCCTTTGCAGCTTTTGAGCTGGCTCAGCCCTTTGGGAAGAGGTGTCTGCCTGAGGTAAGAGCTTCAGGACCAGTCAAGGTTCAGCAGCATGTGTGGTAGAAAGTAACACTTGTATGCAGCCTTTTTTTTTTGTTTACCTTTCTTTTTTTCAGGTCAGTAATTTTGTTTTGAGTGTTTGGGGGTAGAAAGATGGTTTAATGGTATGCTTTGTTTGTTTGTTTGATTGAGGCTCCTGTGCCTTGGGAACCTCCTGTTCTGCCTCAATCTAGTGCTTAGCTGCTGAGTTACCATTGTGTCTGCTGGCTTTGCCAGTGACTGATGTGATTTTAATAACTACATTGTTATTGCATTTAAGGAGCTAATTTCCTACCTAGTTTAGAGACACATGTATCTTTTTCTGTCTATGCCTCAGAAAAATTAAGTTGAACTGCTTACCTGGTGACATTGCTGATGCAAGAGTTGTAGCTGTAGTACAGGAGCAGGTATTGTCTTTGCCAGTAAGTGTTGCTTTCTCTGTTCAGGGTCTCATTTGCTGTAAATTGAAGGCAGGTGGGAACAGTGCTGCTGCTCCTCCAGCTGACTTGATAACTTCTGGTGGTTTGCCCTTCCCAGGTGATTGTGCTAAGGGTGGTGGGTGGAGCCTTGGGCTATTTGAGCCACAGCCTCTGCTGAGGGAGCTCATTGTGCTCTTGGGTTTCTCTGGTGTTGGTGCTCAGCTCTTGCTTGAGTCCTTTGCAGCTTTTGAGCTGGCTCAGCCCTTTGGGAAGAGGTGTCTGCCTGAGGTAAGAGCTTCAGGACCAGTCAAGGTTCAGCAGCATGTGTGGTAGAAAGTAACACTTGTATGCAGCCTTTTTTTTTGTTTTCCTTTCTTTTTTTTCAGGTCAGTAATTTTGAGTGTCTGGGGGTAGAAAGATGGTTTAATGGTATGCTTTGTTTGTTTGTTTGATTGAGGCTCCTGTGCCTTGGGAACCTCCTGTTCTGCCTCAATCTAGTGCTTAGCTGCTGAGTTACCATTGTGTCTGCTGGCTTTGCCAGTGACTGATGTGATTTTAATAACTACATTGCTATTGCATTTAAGGAGCTAATTTCCTACCTAGTTTAGAGACACATGTATCTTTTTCTGTCTATGCCTCAGAAAAATTAAGTTGAACTCCTTACCTGGTGACATTGCTGATGCAATAGTTGTAGCTGTAGTACAGGAGCAGGTATTGTCTTTGCCAGTAAGTGTTGCTTTCTCTGTTCAGGGTCTCATTTGCTGTAAATTGAAGGCAGGTGGGAACAGTGCTGCTGCTCCTCCAGCTGACTTGATAACTTCTGGTGGTTTGCCCTTTCCCAGGTGATTGTGCTAAGGGTGGTGGGCGGAGCCTTGGGCTATTTGAGCCACAGCCTCTGCTGAGGGAGCTCATTGTGCTCTTGGGTTTCTCTGGTGTTGGTGCTCAGCTCTTGCTTGAGTCCTTTGCAGCTTTTGAGCTGGCTCAGCCCTTTGGGAAGAGGTGTCTGCCTGAGGTAAGAGCTTCAGGACCAGTCAAGGTTCAGCAGCATGTGTGGTAGAAAGTAACACTTGTATGCAGCCTTTTTTTTTGTTTTCCTTTCTTTTTTTCAGGTCAGTAATTTTGTTTTGAGTGTCTGGGGGTAGAAAGATGGTTTAATGGTATGCTTTGTTTGCTTGACTGAGGCTCCTGTGCCTTGGGAACCTCCTGTTCTGCCTCAATCTAGTGCTTAGCTGCTGAGTTACCATTGTGTCTGCTGGCTTTGCCAGTGACTGATGTGATTTTAATAACTACATTGCTATTGCATTTAAGGAGCTAATTTCCTACCTAGTTTAGAGACACATGTATCTTTTTCTGTCTAAGCCTCAGAAAAATTAAGTTGAACTCCTTACCTGGTGACATTGCTGATGCAATAGTTGTAGCTGTAGTACAGGAGCAGGTATTGTCTTTGCCAGTAAGTGTTGCTTTCTCTGTTCAGGGTCTCATTTGCTGTAAATTGAAGGCAGGTGGGAACAGTGCTGCTGCTCCTCCAGCTGACTTGATAACTTCTGGTGGTTTGCCCTTTCCCAGGTGATTGTGCTAAGGGTGGTGGGCGGAGCCTTGGGCTATTTGAGCCACAGCCTCTGCTGAGGGAGCTCATTGTGCTCTTGGGTTTCTCTGGTGTTGGTGCTCAGCTCTTGCTTGAGTCCTTTGCAGCTTTTGAGCTGGCTCAGCCCTTTGGGAAGAGGTGTCTGCCTGAGGTAAGAGCTTCAGGACCAGTCAAGGTTCAGCAGCATGTGTGGTAGAAAGTAACACTTGTATGCAGCCTTTTTTTTTGTTTACCTTTCTTTTTTTCAGGTCAGTAATTTTGTTTTGAGTGTTTGGGGGTAGAAAGATGGTTTAATGGTATGCTTTGTTTGTTTGATTGAGGCTCCTGTGCCTTGGGAACCTCCTGTTCTGCCTCAATCTAGTGCTTAGCTGCTGAGTTACCATTGTGTCTGCTGGCTTTGCCAGTGACTGATGTGATTTTAATAACTACATTGTTATTGCATTTAAGGAGCTAATTTCCTACCTAGTTTAGAGACACATGTATCTTTTTCTGTCTATGCCTCAGAAAAATTAAGTTGAACTCCTTACCTGGTGACATTGCTGATGCAAGAGTTGTAGCTGTAGTACAGGAGCAGGTATTGTCTTTGCCAGTAAGTGTTGCTTTCTCTGTTCAGGGTCTCATTTGCTGTAAATTGAAGGCAGGTGGGAACAGTGCTGCTGCTCCTCCAGCTGACTTGATAACTTCTGGTGGTTTGCCCTTTCCCAGGTGATTGTGCTAAGGGTGGTGGGCGGAGCCTTGGGCTATTTGAGCCACAGCCTCTGCTGAGGGAGCTCATTGTGCTCTTGGGTTTCTCTGGTGTTGGTGCTCAGCTCTTGCTTGAGTCCTTTGCAGCTTTTGAGCTGGCTCAGCCCTTTGGGAAGAGGTGTCTGCCTGAGGTAAGAGCTTCAGGACCAGTCAAGGTTCAGCAGCATGTGTGGTAGAAAGTAACACTTGTATGCAGCCTTTTTTTTTTGTTTACCTTTCTTTTTTTCAGGTCAGTAATTTTGTTTTGAGTGTCTGGGGGTAGAAAGATGGTTTAATGGTATGCTTTGTTTGTTTGTTTGATTGAGGCTCCTGTGCCTTGGGAACCTCCTGTTCTGCCTCAATCTAGTGCTTAGCTGCTGAGTTACCATTGTGTCTGCTGGCTTTGCCAGTGACTGATGTGATTTTAATAACTACATTGTTATTGCATTTAAGGAGCTAATTTCCTACCTAGTTTAGAGACACATGTATCTTTTTCTGTCTATGCCTCAGAAAAATTAAGTTGAACTCCTTACCTGGTGACATTGCTGATGCAAGAGTTGTAGCTGTAGTACAGGAGCAGGTATTGTCTTTGCCAGTAAGTGTTGCTTTCTCTGTTCAGGGTCTCATTTGCTGTAAATTGAAGGCAGGTGGGAACAGTGCTGCTGCTCCTCCAGCTGACTTGATAACTTCTGGTGGTTTGCCCTTTCCCAGGTGATTGTGCTAAGGGTGGTGGGCGGAGCCTTGGGCTATTTGAGCCACAGCCTCTGCTGAGGGAGCTCATTGTGCTCTTGGGTTTCTCTGGTGTTGGTGCTCAGCTCTTGCTTGAGTCCTTTGCAGCTTTTGAGCTGGCTCAGCCCTTTGGGAAGAGGTGTCTGCCTGAGGTAAGAGCTTCAGGACCAGTCAAGGTTCAGCAGCATGTGTGGTAGAAAGTAACACTTGTATGCAGCCTTTTTTTTTGTTTACCTTTCTTTTTTTCAGGTCAGTAATTTTGTTTTGAGTGTTTGGGGGTAGAAAGATGGTTTAATGGTATGCTTTGTTTGTTTGATTGAGGCTCCTGTGCCTTGGGAACCTCCTGTTCTGCCTCAATCTAGTGCTTAGCTGCTGAGTTACCATTGTGTCTGCTGGCTTTGCCAGTGACTGATGTGATTTTAATAACTACATTGTTATTGCATTTAAGGAGCTAATTTCCTACCTAGTTTAGAGACACATGTATCTTTTTCTGTCTATGCCTCAGAAAAATTAAGTTGAACTCCTTACCTGGTGACATTGCTGATGCAAGAGTTGTAGCTGTAGTACAGGAGCAGGTATTGTCTTTGCCAGTAAGTGTTGCTTTCTCTGTTCAGGGTCTCATTTGCTGTAAATTGAAGGCAGGTGGGAACAGTGCTGCTGCTCCTCCAGCTGACTTGATAACTTCTGGTGGTTTGCCCTTTCCCAGGTGATTGTGCTAAGGGTGGTGGGCGGAGCCTTGGGCTATTTGAGCCACAGCCTCTGCTGAGGGAGCTCATTGTGCTCTTGGGTTTCTCTGGTGTTGGTGCTCAGCTCTTGCTTGAGTCCTTTGCAGCTTTTGAGCTGGCTCAGCCCTTTGGGAAGAGGTGTCTGCCTGAGGTAAGAGCTTCAGGACCAGTCAAGGTTCAGCAGCATGTGTGGTAGAAAGTAACACTTGTATGCAGCCTTTTTTTTTGTTTTCCTTTCTTTTTTTCAGGTCAGTAATTCTGTTTTGAGTGTCTGGGGGTAGAAAGATGGTTTAATGGTATGCTTTGTTTGTTTGATTGAGGCTCCTGTGCCTTGGGAACCTCCTGTTCTGCCTCAATCTAGTGCTTAGCTGCTGAGTTACCATTGTGTCTGCTGGCTTTGCCAGTGACTGATGTGATTTTAATAACTACATTGTTATTGCATTTAAGGAGCTAATTTCCTACCTAGTTTAGAGACACATGTATCTTTTTCTGTCTAAGCCTCAGAAAAATTAAGTTGAACTCCTTACCTGGTGACATTGCTGATGCAAGAGTTGTAGCTGTAGTACAGGAGCAGGTATTGTCTTTGCCAGTAAGTGTTGCTTTCTCTGTTCAGGGTCTCATTTGCTGTAAATTGAAGGCAGGTGGGAACAGTGCTGCTGCTCCTCCAGCTGACTTGATAACTTCTGGTGGTTTGCCCTTTCCCAGGTGATTGTGCTAAGGGTGGTGGGCGGAGCCTTGGGCTATTTGAGCCACAGCCTCTGCTGAGGGAGCTCATTGTGCTCTTGGGTTTCTCTGGTGTTGGTGCTCAGCTCTTGCTTGAGTCCTTTGCAGCTTTTGAGCTGGCTCAGCCCTTTGGGAAGAGGTGTCTGCCTGAGGTAAGAGCTTCAGGACCAGTCAAGGTTCAGCAGCATGTGTGGTAGAAAGTAACACTTGTATGCAGCCTTTTTTTTTGTTTACCTTTCTTTTTTTCAGGTCAGTAATTTTGTTTTGAGTGTCTGGGGGTAGAAAGATGGTTTAATGGTATGCTTTGTTTGTTTGATTGAGGCTCCTGTGCCTTGGGAACCTCCTGTTCTGCCTCAATCTAGTGCTTAGCTGCTGAGTTACCATTGTGTCTGCTGGCTTTGCCAGTGACTGATGTGATTTTAATAACTACATTGCTATTGCATTTAAGGAGCTAATTTCCTACCTAGTTTAGAGACACATGTATCTTTTTCTGTCTATGCCTCAGAAAAATTAAGTTGAACTCCTTACCTGGTGACATTGCTGATGCAATAGTTGTAGCTGTAGTACAGGAGCAGGTATTGTCTTTGCCAGTAAGTGTTGCTTTCTCTGTTCAGGGTCTCATTTGCTGTAAATTGAAGGCAGGTGGGAACAGTGCTGCTGCTCCTCCAGCTGACTTGATAACTTCTGGTGGTTTGCCCTTTCCCAGGTGATTGTGCTAAGGGTGGTGGGCGGAGCCTTGGGCTATTTGAGCCACAGCCTCTGCTGAGGGAGCTCATTGTGCTCTTGGGTTTCTCTGGTGTTGGTGCTCAGCTCTTGCTTGAGTCCTTTGCAGCTTTTGAGCTGGCTCAGCCCTTTGGGAAGAGGTGTCTGCCTGAGGTAAGAGCTTCAGGACCAGTCAAGGTTCAGCAGCATGTGTGGTAGAAAGTAACACTTTTATGCAGCCTTTTTTTTTGTTTTCCTTTCTTTTTTTTCAGGTCAGTAATTTTGAGTGTCTGGGGGTAGAAAGATGGTTTAATGGTATGCTTTGTTTGTTTGTTTGATTGAGGCTCCTGTGCCTTGGGAACCTCCTGTTCTGCCTCAATCTAGTGCTTAGCTGCTGAGTTACCATTGTGTCTGCTGGCTTTGCCAGTGACTGATGTGATTTTAATAACTACATTGCTATTGCATTTAAGGAGCTAATTTCCTACCTAGTTTAGAGACACATGTATCTTTTTCTGTCTAAGCCTCAGAAAAATTAAGTTGAACTCCTTACCTGGTGACATTGCTGATGCAAGAGTTGTAGCTGTAGTACAGGAGCAGGTATTGTCTTTGCCAGTAAGTGTTGCTTTCTCTGTTCAGGGTCTCATTTGCTGTAAATTGAAGGCAGGTGGGAACAGTGCTGCTGCTCCTCCAGCTGACTTGATAACTTCTGGTGGTTTGCCCTTCCCCTTTCCCAGGTGATTGTGCTAAGGGTGGTGGGCGGAGCCTTGGGCTATTTGAGCCACAGCCTCTGCTGAGGGAGCTCATTGTGCTCTTGGGTTTCTCTGGTGTTGGTGCTCAGCTCTTGCTTGAGTCCTTTGCAGCTTTTGAGCTGGCTCAGCCCTTTGGGAAGAGGTGTCTGCCTGAGGTAAGAGCTTCAGGACCAGTCAAGGTTCAGCAGCATGTGTGGTAGAAAGTAACACTTTTATGCAGCCTTTTTTTTTGTTTACCTTTCTTTTTTTCAGGTCAGTAATTTTGTTTTGAGTGTTTGGGGGTAGAAAGATGGTTTAATGGTATGCTTTGTTTGTTTGATTGAGGCTCCTGTGCCTTGGGAACCTCCTGTTCTGCCTCAATCTAGTGCTTAGCTGCTGAGTTACCATTGTGTCTGCTGGCTTTGCCAGTGACTGATGTGATTTTAATAACTACATTGTTATTGCATTTAAGGAGCTAATTTCCTACCTAGTTTAGAGACACATGTATCTTTTTCTGTCTATGCCTCAGAAAAATTAAGTTGAACTCCTTACCTGGTGACATTGCTGATGCAATAGTTGTAGCTGTAGTACAGGAGCAGGTATTGTCTTTGCCAGTAAGTGTTGCTTTCTCTGTTCAGGGTCTCATTTGCTGTAAATTGAAGGCAGGTGGGAACAGTGCTGCTGCTCCTCCAGCTGACTTGATAACTTCTGGTGGTTTGCCCTTTCCCAGGTGATTGTGCTAAGGGTGGTGGGCGGAGCCTTGGGCTATTTGAGCCACAGCCTCTGCTGAGGGAGCTCATTGTGCTCTTGGGTTTCTCTGGTGTTGGTGCTCAGCTCTTGCTTGAGTCCTTTGCAGCTTTTGAGCTGGCTCAGCCCTTTGGGAAGAGGTGTCTGCCTGAGGTAAGAGCTTCAGGACCAGTCAAGGTTCAGCAGCATGTGTGGTAGAAAGTAACACTTGTATGCAGCCTTTTTTTTTTGTTTACCTTTCTTTTTTTCAGGTCAGTAATTTTGTTTTGAGTGTTTGGGGGTAGAAAGATGGTTTAATGGTATGCTTTGTTTGTTTGTTTGATTGAGGCTCCTGTGCCTTGGGAACCTCCTGTTCTGCCTCAATCTAGTGCTTAGCTGCTGAGTTACCATTGTGTCTGCTGGCTTTGCCAGTGACTGATGTGATTTTAATAACTACATTGTTATTGCATTTAAGGAGCTAATTTCCTACCTAGTTTAGAGACACATGTATCTTTTTCTGTCTATGCCTCAGAAAAATTAAGTTGAACTCCTTACCTGGTGACATTGCTGATGCAAGAGTTGTAGCTGTAGTACAGGAGCAGGTATTGTCTTTGCCAGTAAGTGTTGCTTTCTCTGTTCAGGGTCTCATTTGCTGTAAATTGAAGGCAGGTGGGAACAGTGCTGCTGCTCCTCCAGCTGACTTGATAACTTCTGGTGGTTTGCCCTTTCCCAGGTGATTGTGCTAAGGGTGGTGGGCGGAGCCTTGGGCTATTTGAGCCACAGCCTCTGCTGAGGGAGCTCATTGTGCTCTTGGGTTTCTCTGGTGTTGGTGCTCAGCTCTTGCTTGAGTCCTTTGCAGCTTTTGAGCTGGCTCAGCCCTTTGGGAAGAGGTGTCTGCCTGAGGTAAGAGCTTCAGGACCAGTCAAGGTTCAGCAGCATGTGTGGTAGAAAGTAACACTTGTATGCAGCCTTTTTTTTTGTTTTCCTTTCTTTTTTTCAGGTCAGTAATTTTGTTTTGAGTGTCTGGGGGTAGAAAGATGGTTTAATGGTATGCTTTGTTTGTTTGATTGAGGCTCCTGTGCCTTGGGAACCTCCTGTTCTGCCTCAATCTAGTGCTTAGCTGCTGAGTTACCATTGTGTCTGCTGGCTTTGCCAGTGACTGATGTGATTTTAATAACTACATTGTTATTGCATTTAAGGAGCTAATTTCCTACCTAGTTTAGAGACACATGTATCTTTTTCTGTCTAAGCCTCAGAAAAATTAAGTTGAACTCCTTACCTGGTGACATTGCTGATGCAATAGTTGTAGCTGTAGTACAGGAGCAGGTATTGTCTTTGCCAGTAAGTGTTGCTTTCTCTGTTCAGGGTCTCATTTGCTGTAAATTGAAGGCAGGTGGGAACAGTGCTGCTGCTCCTCCAGCTGACTTGATAACTTCTGGTGGTTTGCCCTTTCCCAGGTGATTGTGCTAAGGGTGGTGGGCGGAGCCTTGGGCTATTTGAGCCACAGCCTCTGCTGAGGGAGCTCATTGTGCTCTTGGGTTTCTCTGGTGTTGGTGCTCAGCTCTTGCTTGAGTCCTTTGCAGCTTTTGAGCTGGCTCAGCCCTTTGGGAAGAGGTGTCTGCCTGAGGTAAGAGCTTCAGGACCAGTCAAGGTTCAGCAGCATGTGTGGTAGAAAGTAACACTTGTATGCAGCCTTTTTTTTTGTTTACCTTTCTTTTTTTCAGGTCAGTAATTTTGTTTTGAGTGTTTGGGGGTAGAAAGATGGTTTAATGGTATGCTTTGTTTGTTTGATTGAGGCTCCTGTGCCTTGGGAACCTCCTGTTCTGCCTCAATCTAGTGCTTAGCTGCTGAGTTACCATTGTGTCTGCTGGCTTTGCCAGTGACTGATGTGATTTTAATAACTACATTGTTATTGCATTTAAGGAGCTAATTTCCTACCTAGTTTAGAGACACATGTATCTTTTTCTGTCTATGCCTCAGAAAAATTAAGTTGAACTCCTTACCTGGTGACATTGCTGATGCAAGAGTTGTAGCTGTAGTACAGGAGCAGGTATTGTCTTTGCCAGTAAGTGTTGCTTTCTCTGTTCAGGGTCTCATTTGCTGTAAATTGAAGGCAGGTGGGAACAGTGCTGCTGCTCCTCCAGCTGACTTGATAACTTCTGGTGGTTTGCCCTTTCCCAGGTGATTGTGCTAAGGGTGGTGGGCGGAGCCTTGGGCTATTTGAGCCACAGCCTCTGCTGAGGGAGCTCATTGTGCTCTTGGGTTTCTCTGGTGTTGGTGCTCAGCTCTTGCTTGAGTCCTTTGCAGCTTTTGAGCTGGCTCAGCCCTTTGGGAAGAGGTGTCTGCCTGAGGTAAGAGCTTCAGGACCAGTCAAGGTTCAGCAGCATGTGTGGTAGAAAGTAACACTTGTATGCAGCCTTTTTTTTTTGTTTACCTTTCTTTTTTTCAGGTCAGTAATTTTGTTTTGAGTGTCTGGGGGTAGAAAGATGGTTTAATGGTATGCTTTGTTTGTTTGATTGAGGCTCCTGTGCCTTGGGAACCTCCTGTTCTGCCTCAATCTAGTGCTTAGCTGCTGAGTTACCATTGTGTCTGCTGGCTTTGCCAGTGACTGATGTGATTTTAATAACTACATTGTTATTGCATTTAAGGAGCTAATTTCCTACCTAGTTTAGAGACACATGTATCTTTTTCTGTCTATGCCTCAGAAAAATTAAGTTGAACTCCTTACCTGGTGACATTGCTGATGCAAGAGTTGTAGCTGTAGTACAGGAGCAGGTATTGTCTTTGCCAGTAAGTGTTGCTTTCTCTGTTCAGGGTCTCATTTGCTGTAAATTGAAGGCAGGTGGGAACAGTGCTGCTGCTCCTCCAGCTGACTTGATAACTTCTGGTGGTTTGCCCTTTCCCAGGTGATTGTGCTAAGGGTGGTGGGCGGAGCCTTGGGCTATTTGAGCCACAGCCTCTGCTGAGGGAGCTCATTGTGCTCTTGGGTTTCTCTGGTGTTGGTGCTCAGCTCTTGCTTGAGTCCTTTGCAGCTTTTGAGCTGGCTCAGCCCTTTGGGAAGAGGTGTCTGCCTGAGGTAAGAGCTTCAGGACCAGTCAAGGTTCAGCAGCATGTGTGGTAGAAAGTAACACTTGTATGCAGCCTTTTTTTTTGTTTTCCTTTCTTTTTTTCAGGTCAGTAATTTTGTTTTGAGTGTCTGGGGGTAGAAAGATGGTTTAATGGTATGCTTTGTTTGTTTGTTTGATTGAGGCTCCTGTGCCTTGGGAACCTCCTGTTCTGCCTCAATCTAGTGCTTAGCTGCTGAGTTACCATTGTGTCTGCTGGCTTTGCCAGTGACTGATGTGATTTTAATAACTACATTGCTATTGCATTTAAGGAGCTAATTTCCTACCTAGTTTAGAGACACATGTATCTTTTTCTGTCTAAGCCTCAGAAAAATTAAGTTGAACTCCTTACCTGGTGACATTGCTGATGCAATAGTTGTAGCTGTAGTACAGGAGCAGGTATTGTCTTTGCCAGTAAGTGTTGCTTTCTCTGTTCAGGGTCTCATTTGCTGTAAATTGAAGGCAGGTGGGAACAGTGCTGCTGCTCCTCCAGCTGACTTGATAACTTCTGGTGGTTTGCCCTTCCCCTTTCCCAGGTGATTGTGCTAAGGGTGGTGGGCGGAGCCTTGGGCTATTTGAGCCACAGCCTCTGCTGAGGGAGCTCATTGTGCTCTTGGGTTTCTCTGGTGTTGGTGCTCAGCTCTTGCTTGAGTCCTTTGCAGCTTTTGAGCTGGCTCAGCCCTTTGGGAAGAGGTGTCTGCCTGAGGTAAGAGCTTCAGGACCAGTCAAGGTTCAGCAGCATGTGTGGTAGAAAGTAACACTTGTATGCAGCCTTTTTTTTTTTGTTTACCTTTCTTTTTTTCAGGTCAGTAATTTTGTTTTGAGTGTTTGGGGGTAGAAAGATGGTTTAATGGTATGCTTTGTTTGTTTGATTGAGGCTCCTGTGCCTTGGGCACCTCCTGTTCTGCCTCAATCTAGTGCTTAGCTGCTGAGTTACCATTGTGTCTGCTGGCTTTGCCAGTGACTGATGTGATTTTAATAACTACATTGCTATTGCATTTAAGGAGCTAATTTCCTACCTAGTTTAGAGACACATGTATCTTTTTCTGTCTATGCCTCAGAAAAATTAAGTTGAACTCCTTACCTGGTGACATTGCTGATGCAAGAGTTGTAGCTGTAGTACAGGAGCAGGTATTGTCTTTGCCAGTAAGTGTTGCTTTCTCTGTTCAGGGTCTCATTTGCTGTAAATTGAAGGCAGGTGGGAACAGTGCTGCTGCTCCTCCAGCTGACTTGATAACTTCTGGTGGTTTGCCCTTTCCCAGGTGATTGTGCTAAGGGTGGTGGGCGGAGCCTTGGGCTATTTGAGCCACAGCCTCTGCTGAGGGAGCTCATTGTGCTCTTGGGTTTCTCTGGTGTTGGTGCTCAGCTCTTGCTTGAGTCCTTTGCAGCTTTTGAGCTGGCTCAGCCCTTTGGGAAGAGGTGTCTGCCTGAGGTAAGAGCTTCAGGACCAGTCAAGGTTCAGCAGCATGTGTGGTAGAAAGTAACACTTGTATGCAGCCTTTTTTTTTTGTTTACCTTTCTTTTTTTCAGGTCAGTAATTTTGTTTTGAGTGTTTGGGGGTAGAAAGATGGTTTAATGGTATGCTTTGTTTGTTTGTTTGATTGAGGCTCCTGTGCCTTGGGAACCTCCTGTTCTGCCTCAATCTAGTGCTTAGCTGCTGAGTTACCATTGTGTCTGCTGGCTTTGCCAGTGACTGATGTGATTTTAATAACTACATTGTTATTGCATTTAAGGAGCTAATTTCCTACCTAGTTTAGAGACACATGTATCTTTTTCTGTCTATGCCTCAGAAAAATTAAGTTGAACTCCTTACCTGGTGACATTGCTGATGCAAGAGTTGTAGCTGTAGTACAGGAGCAGGTATTGTCTTTGCCAGTAAGTGTTGCTTTCTCTGTTCAGGGTCTCATTTGCTGTAAATTGAAGACAGGTGGGAACAGTGCTGCTGCTCCTCCAGCTGACTTGATAACTTCTGGTGGTTTGCCCTTTCCCAGGTGATTGTGCTAAGGGTGGTGGGCGGAGCCTTGGGCTATTTGAGCCACAGCCTCTGCTGAGGGAGCTCATTGTGCTCTTGGGTTTCTCTGGTGTTGGTGCTCAGCTCTTGCTTGAGTCCTTTGCAGCTTTTGAGCTGGCTCAGCCCTTTGGGAAGAGGTGTCTGCCTGAGGTAAGAGCTTCAGGACCAGTCAAGGTTCAGCAGCATGTGTGGTAGAAAGTAACACTTTTATGCAGCCTTTTTTTTTGTTTTCCTTTCTTTTTTTCAGGTCAGTAATTCTGTTTTGAGTGTCTGGGGGTAGAAAGATGGTTTAATGGTATGCTTTGTTTGTTTGTTTGATTGAGGCTCCTGTGCCTTGGGAACCTCCTGTTCTGCCTCAATCTAGTGCTTAGCTGCTGAGTTACCATTGTGTCTGCTGGCTTTGCCAGTGACTGATGTGATTTTAATAACTACATTGTTATTGCATTTAAGGAGCTAATTTCCTACCTAGTTTAGAGACACATGTATCTTTTTCTGTCTAAGCCTCAGAAAAATTAAGTTGAACTCCTTACCTGGTGACATTGCTGATGCAATAGTTGTAGCTGTAGTACAGGAGCAGGTATTGTCTTTGCCAGTAAGTGTTGCTTTCTCTGTTCAGGGTCTCATTTGCTGTAAATTGAAGGCAGGTGG
Source organism: Haliaeetus albicilla (assembly GCF_947461875.1). Lineage (NCBI taxonomy): Eukaryota > Metazoa > Chordata > Aves > Accipitriformes > Accipitridae > Haliaeetus > Haliaeetus albicilla. Next base: position 117,554 of record NW_027212535.1, read on the forward strand.
GAACAGTGCTGCTGCTCCTCCAGCTGACTTGATAACTTCTGGTGGTTTGCCCTTCCCCTTTCCCAGGTGATTGTGCTAAGGGTGGTGGGCGGAGCCTTGGGCTATTTGAGCCACAGCCTCTGCTGAGGGAGCTCATTGTGCTCTTGGGTTTCTCTGGTGTTGGTGCTCAGCTCTTGCTTGAGTCCTTTGCAGCTTTTGAGCTGGCTCAGCCCTTTGGGAGGAGGTGTCTGCCTGAGGTAAGAGCTTCAGGACCAGTCAAGGTTCAGCAGCATGTGTGGTAGAAAGTAACACTTTTATGCAGCCTTTTTTTTTGTTTTCCTTTTTTTTCAGGTCAGTAATTTTGAGTGTCTGGGGGTAGAAAGATGGTTTAATGGTATGCTTTGTTTGTTTGTTTGATTGAGGCTCCTGTGCCTTGGGAACCTCCTGTTCTGCCTCAATCTAGTGCTTAGCTGCTGAGTTACCATTGTGTCTGCTGGCTTTGCCAGTGACTGATGTGATTTTAATAACTACATTGTTATTGCATTTAAGGAGCTAATTTCCTACCTAGTTTAGAGACACATGTATCTTTTTCTGTCTATGCCTCAGAAAAATTAAGTTGAACTCCTTACCTGGTGACATTGCTGATGCAAGAGTTGTAGCTGTAGTACAGGAGCAGGTATTGTCTTTGCCAGTAAGTGTTGCTTTCTCTGTTCAGGGTCTCATTTGCTGTAAATTGAAGGCAGGTGGGAACAGTGCTGCTGCTCCTCCAGCTGACTTGATAACTTCTGGTGGTTTGCCCTTTCCCAGGTGATTGTGCTAAGGGTGGTGGGCGGAGCCTTGGGCTATTTGAGCCACAGCCTCTGCTGAGGGAGCTCATTGTGCTCTTGGGTTTCTCTGGTGTTGGTGCTCAGCTCTTGCTTGAGTCCTTTGCAGCTTTTGAGCTGGCTCAGCCCTTTGGGAAGAGGTGTCTGCCTGAGGTAAGAGCTTCAGGACCAGTCAAGGTTCAGCAGCATGTGTGGTAGAAAGTAACACTTTTATGCAGCCTTTTTTTTTGTTTTCCTTTCTTTTTTTCAGGTCAGTAATTTTGTTTTGAGTGTCTGGGGGTAGAAAGATGGTTTAATGGTATGCTTTGTTTGTTTGATTGAGGCTCCTGTGCCTTGGGAACCTCCTGTTCTGCCTCAATCTAGTGCTTAGCTGCTGAGTTACCATTGTGTCTGCTGGCTTTGCCAGTGACTGATGTGATTTTAATAACTACATTGCTATTGCATTTAAGGAGCTAATTTCCTACCTAGTTTAGAGACACATGTATCTTTTTCTGTCTATGCCTCAGAAAAATTAAGTTGAACTCCTTACCTGGTGACATTGCTGATGCAAGAGTTGTAGCTGTAGTACAGGAGCAGGTATTGTCTTTGCCAGTAAGTGTTGCTTTCTCTGTTCAGGGTCTCATTTGCTGTAAATTGAAGGCAGGTGGGAACAGTGCTGCTGCTCCTCCAGCTGACTTGATAACTTCTGGTGGTTTGCCCTTTCCCAGGTGATTGTGCTAAGGGTGGTGGGCGGAGCCTTGGGCTATTTGAGCCACAGCCTCTGCTGAGGGAGCTCATTGTGCTCTTGGGTTTCTCTGGTGTTGGTGCTCAGCTCTTGCTTGAGTCCTTTGCAGCTTTTGAGCTGGCTCAGCCCTTTGGGAAGAGGTGTCTGCCTGAGGTAAGAGCTTCAGGACCAGTCAAGGTTCAGCAGCATGTGTGGTAGAAAGTAACACTTTTATGCAGCCTTTTTTTTTGTTTACCTTTCTTTTTTTCAGGTCAGTAATTTTGTTTTGAGTGTTTGGGGGTAGAAAGATGGTTTAATGGTATGCTTTGTTTGTTTGATTGAGGCTCCTGTGCCTTGGGAACCTCCTGTTCTGCCTCAATCTAGTGCTTAGCTGCTGAGTTACCATTGTGTCTGCTGGCTTTGCCAGTGACTGATGTGATTTTAATAACTACATTGTTATTGCATTTAAGGAGCTAATTTCCTACCTAGTTTAGAGACACATGTATCTTTTTCTGTCTATGCCTCAGAAAAATTAAGTTGAACTCCTTACCTGGTGACATTGCTGATGCAAGAGTTGTAGCTGTAGTACAGGAGCAGGTATTGTCTTTGCCAGTAAGTGTTGCTTTCTCTGTTCAGGGTCTCATTTGCTGTAAATTGAAGGCAGGTGGGAACAGTGCTGCTGCTCCTCCAGCTGACTTGATAACTTCTGGTGGTTTGCCCTTTCCCAGGTGATTGTGCTAAGGGTGGTGGGCGGAGCCTTGGGCTATTTGAGCCACAGCCTCTGCTGAGGGAGCTCATTGTGCTCTTGGGTTTCTCTGGTGTTGGTGCTCAGCTCTTGCTTGAGTCCTTTGCAGCTTTTGAGCTGGCTCAGCCCTTTGGGAAGAGGTGTCTGCCTGAGGTAAGAGCTTCAGGACCAGTCAAGGTTCAGCAGCATGTGTGGTAGAAAGTAACACTTTTATGCAGCCTTTTTTTTTTGTTTTCCTTTCTTTTTTTCAGGTCAGTAATTTTGTTTTGAGTGTCTGGGGGTAGAAAGATGGTTTAATGGTATGCTTTGTTTGTTTGATTGAGGCTCCTGTGCCTTGGGCACCTCCTGTTCTGCCTCAATCTAGTGCTTAGCTGCTGAGTTACCATTGTGTCTGCTGGCTTTGCCAGTGACTGATGTGATTTTAATAACTACATTGCTATTGCATTTAAGGAGCTAATTTCCTACCTAGTTTAGAGACACATGTATCTTTTTCTGTCTATGCCTCAGAAAAATTAAGTTGAACTCCTTAGCTGGTGACATTGCTGATGCAAGAGTTGTAGCTGTAGTACAGGAGCAGGTATTGTCTTTGCCAGTAAGTGTTGCTTTCTCTGTTCAGGGTCTCATTTGCTGTAAATTGAAGGCAGGTGGGAACAGTGCTGCTGCTCCTCCAGCTGACTTGATAACTTCTGGTGGTTTGCCCTTTCCCAGGTGATTGTGCTAAGGGTGGTGGGCGGAGCCTTGGGCTATTTGAGCCACAGCCTCTGCTGAGGGAGCTCATTGTGCTCTTGGGTTTCTCTGGTGTTGGTGCTCAGCTCTTGCTTGAGTCCTTTGCAGCTTTTGAGCTGGCTCAGCCCTTTGGGAAGAGGTGTCTGCCTGAGGTAAGAGCTTCAGGACCAGTCAAGGTTCAGCAGCATGTGTGGTAGAAAGTAACACTTTTATGCAGCCTTTTTTTTTGTTTACCTTTCTTTTTTTCAGGTCAGTAATTTTGTTTTGAGTGTTTGGGGGTAGAAAGATGGTTTAATGGTATGCTTTGTTTGTTTGATTGAGGCTCCTGTGCCTTGGGAACCTCCTGTTCTGCCTCAATCTAGTGCTTAGCTGCTGAGTTACCATTGTGTCTGCTGGCTTTGCCAGTGACTGATGTGATTTTAATAACTACATTGTTATTGCATTTAAGGAGCTAATTTCCTACCTAGTTTAGAGACACATGTATCTTTTTCTGTCTATGCCTCAGAAAAATTAAGTTGAACTCCTTACCTGGTGACATTGCTGATGCAAGAGTTGTAGCTGTAGTACAGGAGCAGGTATTGTCTTTGCCAGTAAGTGTTGCTTTCTCTGTTCAGGGTCTTATTTGCTGTAAATTGAAGGCAGGTGGGAACAGTGCTGCTGCTCCTCCAGCTGACTTGATAACTTCTGGTGGTTTGCCCTTTCCCAGGTGATTGTGCTAAGGGTGGTGGGCGGAGCCTTGGGCTATTTGAGCCACAGCCTCTGCTGAGGGAGCTCATTGTGCTCTTGGGTTTCTCTGGTGTTGGTGCTCAGCTCTTGCTTGAGTCCTTTGCAGCTTTTGAGCTGGCTCAGCCCTTTGGGAAGAGGTGTCTGCCTGAGGTAAGAGCTTCAGGACCAGTCAAGGTTCAGCAGCATGTGTGGTAGAAAGTAACACTTGTATGCAGCCTTTTTTTTTGTTTACCTTTCTTTTTTTCAGGTCAGTAATTTTGTTTTGAGTGTCTGGGGGTAGAAAGATGGTTTAATGGTATGCTTTGTTTGTTTGTTTGATTGAGGCTCCTGTGCCTTGGGAACCTCCTGTTCTGCCTCAATCTAGTGCTTAGCTGCTGAGTTACCATTGTGTCTGCTGGCTTTGCCAGTGACTGATGTGATTTTAATAACTACATTGTTATTGCATTTAAGGAGCTAATTTCCTACCTAGTTTAGAGACACATGTATCTTTTTCTGTCTATGCCTCAGAAAAATTAAGTTGAACTCCTTACCTGGTGACATTGCTGATGCAAGAGTTGTAGCTGTAGTACAGGAGCAGGTATTGTCTTTGCCAGTAAGTGTTGCTTTCTCTGTTCAGGGTCTCATTTGCTGTAAATTGAAGGCAGGTGGGAACAGTGCTGCTGCTCCTCCAGCTGACTTGATAACTTCTGGTGGTTTGCCCTTCCCAGGTGATTGTGCTAAGGGTGGTGGGCGGAGCCTTGGGCTATTTGAGCCACAGCCTCTGCTGAGGGAGCTCATTGTGCTCTTGGGTTTCTCTGGTGTTGGTGCTCAGCTCTTGCTTGAGTCCTTTGCAGCTTTTGAGCTGGCTCAGCCCTTTGGGAAGAGGTGTCTGCCTGAGGTAAGAGCTTCAGGACCAGTCAAGGTTCAGCAGCATGTGTGGTAGAAAGTAACACTTGTATGCAGCCTTTTTTTTTTTGTTTACCTTTCTTTTTTTCAGGTCAGTAATTTTGTTTTGAGTGTTTGGGGGTAGAAAGATGGTTTAATGGTATGCTTTGTTTGTTTGTTTGATTGAGGCTCCTGTGCCTTGGGAACCTCCTGTTCTGCCTCAATCTAGTGCTTAGCTGCTGAGTTACCATTGTGTCTGCTGGCTTTGCCAGTGACTGATGTGATTTTAATAACTACATTGTTATTGCATTTAAGGAGCTAATTTCCTACCTAGTTTAGAGACACATGTATCTTTTTCTGTCTATGCCTCAGAAAAATTAAGTTGAACTCCTTACCTGGTGACATTGCTGATGCAAGAGTTGTAGCTGTAGTACAGGAGCAGGTATTGTCTTTGCCAGTAAGTGTTGCTTTCTCTGTTCAGGGTCTCATTTGCTGTAAATTGAAGGCAGGTGGGAACAGTGCTGCTGCTCCTCCAGCTGACTTGATAACTTCTGGTGGTTTGCCCTTTCCCAGGTGATTGTGCTAAGGGTGGTGGGCGGAGCCTTGGGCTATTTGAGCCACAGCCTCTGCTGAGGGAGCTCATTGTGCTCTTGGGTTTCTCTGGTGTTGGTGCTCAGCTCTTGCTTGAGTCCTTTGCAGCTTTTGAGCTGGCTCAGCCCTTTGGGAAGAGGTGTCTGCCTGAGGTAAGAGCTTCAGGACCAGTCAAGGTTCAGCAGCATGTGTGGTAGAAAGTAACACTTTTATGCAGCCTTTTTTTTTGTTTTCCTTTCTTTTTTTTCAGGTCAGTAATTTTGAGTGTCTGGGGGTAGAAAGATGGTTTAATGGTATGCTTTGTTTGTTTGTTTGATTGAGGCTCCTGTGCCTTGGGAACCTCCTGTTCTGCCTCAATCTAGTGCTTAGCTGCTGAGTTACCATTGTGTCTGCTGGCTTTGCCAGTGACTGATGTGATTTTAATAACTACATTGTTATTGCATTTAAGGAGCTAATTTCCTACCTAGTTTAGAGACACATGTATCTTTTTCTGTCTATGCCTCAGAAAAATTAAGTTGAACTCCTTACCTGGTGACATTGCTGATGCAAGAGTTGTAGCTGTAGTACAGGAGCAGGTATTGTCTTTGCCAGTAAGTGTTGCTTTCTCTGTTCAGGGTCTCATTTGCTGTAAATTGAAGGCAGGTGGGAACAGTGCTGCTGCTCCTCCAGCTGACTTGATAACTTCTGGTGGTTTGCCCTTTCCCAGGTGATTGTGCTAAGGGTGGTGGGCGGAGCCTTGGGCTATTTGAGCCACAGCCTCTGCTGAGGGAGCTCATTGTGCTCTTGGGTTTCTCTGGTGTTGGTGCTCAGCTCTTGCTTGAGTCCTTTGCAGCTTTTGAGCTGGCTCAGCCCTTTGGGAAGAGGTGTCTGCCTGAGGTAAGAGCTTCAGGACCAGTCAAGGTTCAGCAGCATGTGTGGTAGAAAGTAACACTTGTATGCAGCCTTTTTTTTTTGTTTACCTTTCTTTTTTTCAGGTCAGTAATTTTGTTTTGAGTGTCTGGGGGTAGAAAGATGGTTTAATGGTATGCTTTGTTTGTTTGATTGAGGCTCCTGTGCCTTGGGCACCTCCTGTTCTGCCTCAATCTAGTGCTTAGCTGCTGAGTTACCATTGTGTCTGCTGGCTTTGCCAGTGACTGATGTGATTTTAATAACTACATTGTTATTGCATTTAAGGAGCTAATTTCCTACCTAGTTTAGAGACACATGTATCTTTTTCTGTCTATGCCTCAGAAAAATTAAGTTGAACTCCTTAGCTGGTGACATTGCTGATGCAAGAGTTGTAGCTGTAGTACAGGAGCAGGTATTGTCTTTGCCAGTAAGTGTTGCTTTCTCTGTTCAGGGTCTCATTTGCTGTAAATTGAAGGCAGGTGGGAACAGTGCTGCTGCTCCTCCAGCTGACTTGATAACTTCTGGTGGTTTGCCCTTTCCCAGGTGATTGTGCTAAGGGTGGTGGGCGGAGCCTTGGGCTATTTGAGCCACAGCCTCTGCTGAGGGAGCTCATTGTGCTCTTGGGTTTCTCTGGTGTTGGTGCTCAGCTCTTGCTTGAGTCCTTTGCAGCTTTTGAGCTGGCTCAGCCCTTTGGGAAGAGGTGTCTGCCTGAGGTAAGAGCTTCAGGACCAGTCAAGGTTCAGCAGCATGTGTGGTAGAAAGTAACACTTTTATGCAGCCTTTTTTTTGTTTTCCTTTCTTTTTTTCAGGTCAGTAATTTTGTTTTGAGTGTTTGGGGGTAGAAAGATGGTTTAATGGTATGCTTTGTTTGTTTGATTGAGGCTCCTGTGCCTTGGGAACCTCCTGTTCTGCCTCAATCTAGTGCTTAGCTGCTGAGTTACCATTGTGTCTGCTGGCTTTGCCAGTGACTGATGTGATTTTAATAACTACATTGTTATTGCATTTAAGGAGCTAATTTCCTACCTAGTTTAGACACACATGTATCTTTTTCTGTCTATGCCTCAGAAAAATTAAGTTGAACTCCTTAGCTGGTGACATTGCTGATGCAAGAGTTGTAGCTGTAGTACAGGAGCAGGTATTGTCTTTGCCAGTAAGTGTTGCTTTCTCTGTTCAGGGTCTCATTTGCTGTAAATTGAAGGCAGGTGGGAACAGTGCTGCTGCTCCTCCAGCTGACTTGATAACTTCTGGTGGTTTGCCCTTTCCCAGGTGATTGTGCTAAGGGTGGTGGGCGGAGCCTTGGGCTATTTGAGCCACAGCCTCTGCTGAGGGAGCTCATTGTGCTCTTGGGTTTCTCTGGTGTTGGTGCTCAGCTCTTGCTTGAGTCCTTTGCAGCTTTTGAGCTGGCTCAGCCCTTTGGGAAGAGGTGTCTGCCTGAGGTAAGAGCTTCAGGACCAGTCAAGGTTCAGCAGCATGTGTGGTAGAAAGTAACACTTTTATGCAGCCTTTTTCTTTTGTTTTCCTTCCTTTTTTTCAGGTCAGTAATTTTGTTTTGAGTGTCTGGGGGTAGAAAGATGGTTTAATGGTATGCTTTGTTTGTTTGTTTGAGGCTCCTGTGCCTTGGGAACCTCCTGTTCTGCCTCAATCTAGTGCTTAGCTGCTGAGTTACCATTGTGTCTGCTGGCTTTGCCAGTGACTGATGTGATTTTAATAACTACATTGCTATTGCATTTAAGGAGCTAATTTCCTACCTAGTTTAGAGACACATGTATCTTTTTCTGTCTAAGCCTCAGAAAAATTAAGTTGAACTCCTTACCTGGTGACATTGCTGATGCAATAGTTGTAGCTGTAGTACAGGAGCAGGTATTGTCTTTGCCAGTAAGTGTTGCTTTCTCTGTTCAGGGTCTCATTTGCTGTAAATTGAAGGCAGGTGGGAACAGTGCTGCTGCTCCTCCAGCTGACTTGATAACTTCTGGTGGTTTGCCCTTCCCCTTTCCCAGGTGATTGTGCTAAGGGTGGTGGGCGGAGCCTTGGGCTATTTGAGCCACAGCCTCTGCTGAGGGAGCTCATTGTGCTCTTGGGTTTCTCTGGTGTTGGTGCTCAGCTCTTGCTTGAGTCCTTTGCAGCTTTTGAGCTGGCTCAGCCCTTTGGGAAGAGGTGTCTGCCTGAGGTAAGAGCTTCAGGACCAGTCAAGGTTCAGCAGCATGTGTGGTAGAAAGTAACACTTTTATGCAGCTTTTTTTTTGTTTTCCTTTCTTTTTTTTCAGGTCAGTAATTTTGAGTGTCTGGGGGTAGAAAGATGGTTTAATGGTATGCTTTGTTTGTTTGTTTGATTGAGGCTCCTGTGCCTTGGGAACCTCCTGTTCTGCCTCAATCTAGTGCTTAGCTGCTGAGTTACCATTGTGTCTGCTGGCTTTGCCAGTGACTGATGTGATTTTAATAACTACATTGTTATTGCATTTAAGGAGCTAATTTCCTACCTAGTTTAGAGACACATGTATCTTTTTCTGTCTATGCCTCAGAAAAATTAAGTTGAACTCCTTACCTGGTGACATTGCTGATGCAAGAGTTGTAGCTGTAGTACAGGAGCAGGTATTGTCTTTGCCAGTAAGTGTTGCTTTCTCTGTTCAGGGTCTCATTTGCTGTAAATTGAAGGCAGGTGGGAACAGTGCTGCTGCTCCTCCAGCTGACTTGATAACTTCTGGTGGTTTGCCCTTTCCCAGGTGATTGTGCTAAGGGTGGTGGGCGGAGCCTTGGGCTATTTGAGCCACAGCCTCTGCTGAGGGAGCTCATTGTGCTCTTGGGTTTCTCTGGTGTTGGTGCTCAGCTCTTGCTTGAGTCCTTTGCAGCTTTTGAGCTGGCTCAGCCCTTTGGGAAGAGGTGTCTGCCTGAGGTAAGAGCTTCAGGACCAGTCAAGGTTCAGCAGCATGTGTGGTAGAAAGTAACACTTGTATGCAGCCTTTTTTTTTTGTTTACCTTTCTTTTTTTCAGGTCAGTAATTTTGTTTTGAGTGTCTGGGGGTAGAAAGATGGTTTAATGGTATGCTTTGTTTGTTTGATTGAGGCTCCTGTGCCTTGGGCACCTCCTGTTCTGCCTCAATCTAGTGCTTAGCTGCTGAGTTACCATTGTGTCTGCTGGCTTTGCCAGTGACTGATGTGATTTTAATAACTACATTGTTATTGCATTTAAGGAGCTAATTTCCTACCTAGTTTAGAGACACATGTATCTTTTTCTGTCTATGCCTCAGAAAAATTAAGTTGAACTCCTTAGCTGGTGACATTGCTGATGCAAGAGTTGTAGCTGTAGTACAGGAGCAGGTATTGTCTTTGCCAGTAAGTGTTGCTTTCTCTGTTCAGGGTCTCATTTGCTGTAAATTGAAGGCAGGTGGGAACAGTGCTGCTGCTCCTCCAGCTGACTTGATAACTTCTGGTGGTTTGCCCTTTCCCAGGTGATTGTGCTAAGGGTGGTGGGCGGAGCCTTGGGCTATTTGAGCCACAGCCTCTGCTGAGGGAGCTCATTGTGCTCTTGGGTTTCTCTGGTGTTGGTGCTCAGCTCTTGCTTGAGTCCTTTGCAGCTTTTGAGCTGGCTCAGCCCTTTGGGAAGAGGTGTCTGCCTGAGGTAAGAGCTTCAGGACCAGTCAAGGTTCAGCAGCATGTGTGGTAGAAAGTAACACTTGTATGCAGCCTTTTTTTTTGTTTACCTTTCTTTTTTTCAGGTCAGTAATTTTGTTTTGAGTGTTTGGGGGTAGAAAGATGGTTTAATGGTATGCTTTGTTTGTTTGTTTGATTGAGGCTCCTGTGCCTTGGGAACCTCCTGTTCTGCCTCAATCTAGTGCTTAGCTGCTGAGTTACCATTGTGTCTGCTGGCTTTGCCAGTGACTGATGTGATTTTAATAACTACATTGTTATTGCATTTAAGGAGCTAATTTCCTACCTAGTTTAGAGACACATGTATCTTTTTCTGTCTATGCCTCAGAAAAATTAAGTTGAACTCCTTACCTGGTGACATTGCTGATGCAAGAGTTGTAGCTGTAGTACAGGAGCAGGTATTGTCTTTGCCAGTAAGTGTTGCTTTCTCTGTTCAGGGTCTCATTTGCTGTAAATTGAAGGCAGGTGGGAACAGTGCTGCTGCTCCTCCAGCTGACTTGATAACTTCTGGTGGTTTGCCCTTTCCCAGGTGATTGTGCTAAGGGTGGTGGGCGGAGCCTTGGGCTATTTGAGCCACAGCCTCTGCTGAGGGAGCTCATTGTGCTCTTGGGTTTCTCTGGTGTTGGTGCTCAGCTCTTGCTTGAGTCCTTTGCAGCTTTTGAGCTGGCTCAGCCCTTTGGGAAGAGGTGTCTGCCTGAGGTAAGAGCTTCAGGACCAGTCAAGGTTCAGCAGCATGTGTGGTAGAAAGTAACACTTTTATGCAGCCTTTTTTTTTTGTTTACCTTTCTTTTTTTTCAGGTCAGTAATTTTGTTTTGAGTGTCTGGGGGTAGAAAGATGGTTTAATGGTATGCTTTGTTTGTTTGTTTGATTGAGGCTCCTGTGCCTTGGGAACCTCCTGTTCTGCCTCAATCTAGTGCTTAGCTGCTGAGTTACCATTGTGTCTGCTGGCTTTGCCAGTGACTGATGTGATTTTAATAACTACATCGTTATTGCATTTAAGGAGCTAATTTCCTACCTAGTTTAGAGACACATGTATCTTTTTCTGTCTAAGCCTCAGAAAAATTAAGTTGAACTCCTTACCTGGTGACATTGCTGATGCAATAGTTGTAGCTGTAGTACAGGAGCAGGTATTGTCTTTGCCAGTAAGTGTTGCTTTCTCTGTTCAGGGTCTCATTTGCTGTAAATTGAAGGCAGGTGGGAACAGTGCTGCTGCTCCTCCAGCTGACTTGATAACTTCTGGTGGTTTGCCCTTCCCCTTTCCCAGGTGATTGTGCTAAGGGTGGTGGGCGGAGCCTTGGGCTATTTGAGCCACAGCCTCTGCTGAGGGAGCTCATTGTGCTCTTGGGTTTCTCTGGTGTTGGTGCTCAGCTCTTGCTTGAGTCCTTTGCAGCTTTTGAGCTGGCTCAGCCCTTTGGGAAGAGGTGTCTGCCTGAGGTAAGAGCTTCAGGACCAGTCAAGGTTCAGCAGCATGTGTGGTAGAAAGTAACACTTGTATGCAGCCTTTTTTTTTGTTTACCTTTCTTTTTTTCAGGTCAGTAATTTTGTTTTGAGTGTTTGGGGGTAGAAAGATGGTTTAATGGTATGCTTTGTTTGTTTGATTGAGGCTCCTGTGCCTTGGGAACCTCCTGTTCTGCCTCAATCTAGTGCTTAGCTGCTGAGTTACCATTGTGTCTGCTGGCTTTGCCAGTGACTGATGTGATTTTAATAACTACATTGTTATTGCATTTAAGGAGCTAATTTCCTACCTAGTTTAGAGACACATGTATCTTTTTCTGTCTATGCCTCAGAAAAATTAAGTTGAACTCCTTACCTGGTGACATTGCTGATGCAAGAGTTGTAGCTGTAGTACAGGAGCAGGTATTGTCTTTGCCAGTAAGTGTTGCTTTCTCTGTTCAGGGTCTCATTTGCTGTAAATTGAAGGCAGGTGGGAACAGTGCTGCTGCTCCTCCAGCTGACTTGATAACTTCTGGTGGTTTGCCCTTTCCCAGGTGATTGTGCTAAGGGTGGTGGGCGGAGCCTTGGGCTATTTGAGCCACAGCCTCTGCTGAGGGAGCTCATTGTGCTCTTGGGTTTCTCTGGTGTTGGTGCTCAGCTCTTGCTTGAGTCCTTTGCAGCTTTTGAGCTGGCTCAGCCCTTTGGGAAGAGGTGTCTGCCTGAGGTAAGAGCTTCAGGACCAGTCAAGGTTCAGCAGCATGTGTGGTAGAAAGTAACACTTTTATGCAGCCTTTTTCTTTTGTTTTCCTTTCTTTTTTTCAGGTCAGTAATTTTGTTTTGAGTGTCTGGGGGTAGAAAGATGGTTTAATGGTATGCTTTGTTTGTTTGTTTGAGGCTCCTGTGCCTTGGGAACCTCCTGTTCTGCCTCAATCTAGTGCTTAGCTGCTGAGTTACCATTGTGTCTGCTGGCTTTGCCAGTGACTGATGTGATTTTAATAACTACATTGCTATTGCATTTAAGGAGCTAATTTCCTACCTAGTTTAGAGACACATGTATCTTTTTCTGTCTAAGCCTCAGAAAAATTAAGTTGAACTCCTTACCTGGTGACATTGCTGATGCAATAGTTGTAGCTGTAGTACAGGAGCAGGTATTGTCTTTGCCAGTAAGTGTTGCTTTCTCTGTTCAGGGTCTCATTTGCTGTAAATTGAAGGCAGGTGGGAACAGTGCTGCTGCTCCTCCAGCTGACTTGATAACTTCTGGTGGTTTGCCCTTTCCCAGGTGATTGTGCTAAGGGTGGTGGGCGGAGCCTTGGGCTATTTGAGCCACAGCCTCTGCTGAGGGAGCTCATTGTGCTCTTGGGTTTCTCTGGTGTTGGTGATCAGCTCTTGCTTGAGTCCTTTGCAGCTTTTGAGCTGGCTCAGCCCTTTGGGAAGAGGTGTCTGCCTGAGGTAAGAGCTTCAGGACCAGTCAAGGTTCAGCAGCATGTGTGGTAGAAAGTAACACTTGTATGCAGCCTTTTTTTTTGTTTACCTTTCTTTTTTTCAGGTCAGTAATTTTGTTTTGAGTGTCTGGGGGTAGAAAGATGGTTTAATGGTATGCTTTGTTTGTTTGATTGAGGCTCCTGTGCCTTGGGCACCTCCTGTTCTGCCTCAATCTAGTGCTTAGCTGCTGAGTTACCATTGTGTCTGCTGGCTTTGCCAGTGACTGATGTGATTTTAATAACTACATTGCTATTGCATTTAAGGAGCTAATTTCCTACCTAGTTTAGAGACACATGTATCTTTTTCTGTCTATGCCTCAGAAAAATTAAGTTGAACTCCTTACCTGGTGACATTGCTGATGCAAGAGTTGTAGCTGTAGTACAGGAGCAGGTATTGTCTTTGCCAGTAAGTGTTGCTTTCTCTGTTCAGGGTCTCATTTGCTGTAAATTGAAGGCAGGTGGGAACAGTGCTGCTGCTCCTCCAGCTGACTTGATAACTTCTGGTGGTTTGCCCTTTCCCAGGTGATTGTGCTAAGGGTGGTGGGCGGAGCCTTGGGCTATTTGAGCCACAGCCTCTGCTGAGGGAGCTCATTGTGCTCTTGGGTTTCTCTGGTGTTGGTGCTCAGCTCTTGCTTGAGTCCTTTGCAGCTTTTGAGCTGGCTCAGCCCTTTGGGAAGAGGTGTCTGCCTGAGGTAAGAGCTTCAGGACCAGTCAAGGTTCAGCAGCATGTGTGGTAGAAAGTAACACTTGTATGCAGCCTTTTTTTTTTGTTTACCTTTCTTTTTTTCAGGTCAGTAATTTTGTTTTGAGTGTTTGGGGGTAGAAAGATGGTTTAATGGTATGCTTTGTTTGTTTGTTTGATTGAGGCTCCTGTGCCTTGGGAACCTCCTGTTCTGCCTCAATCTAGTGCTTAGCTGCTGAGTTACCATTGTGTCTGCTGGCTTTGCCAGTGACTGATGTGATTTTAATAACTACATTGTTATTGCATTTAAGGAGCTAATTTCCTACCTAGTTTAGAGACACATGTATCTTTTTCTGTCTATGCCTCAGAAAAATTAAGTTGAACTCCTTACCTGGTGACATTGCTGATGCAAGAGTTGTAGCTGTAGTACAGGAGCAGGTATTGTCTTTGCCAGTAAGTGTTGCTTTCTCTGTTCAGGGTCTCATTTGCTGTAAATTGAAGACAGGTGGGAACAGTGCTGCTGCTCCTCCAGCTGACTTGATAACTTCTGGTGGTTTGCCCTTTCCCAGGTGATTGTGCTAAGGGTGGTGGGCGGAGCCTTGGGCTATTTGAGCCACAGCCTCTGCTGAGGGAGCTCATTGTGCTCTTGGGTTTCTCTGGTGTTGGTGCTCAGCTCTTGCTTGAGTCCTTTGCAGCTTTTGAGCTGGCTCAGCCCTTTGGGAAGAGGTGTCTGCCTGAGGTAAGAGCTTCAGGACCAGTCAAGGTTCAGCAGCATGTGTGGTAGAAAGTAACACTTTTATGCAGCCTTTTTTTTTGTTTTCCTTTCTTTTTTTCAGGTCAGTAATTCTGTTTTGAGTGTCTGGGGGTAGAAAGATGGTTTAATGGTATGCTTTGTTTGTTTGTTTGATTGAGGCTCCTGTGCCTTGGGAACCTCCTGTTCTGCCTCAATCTAGTGCTTAGCTGCTGAGTTACCATTGTGTCTGCTGGCTTTGCCAGTGACTGATGTGATTTTAATAACTACATTGTTATTGCATTTAAGGAGCTAATTTCCTACCTAGTTTAGAGACACATGTATCTTTTTCTGTCTAAGCCTCAGAAAAATTAAGTTGAACTCCTTACCTGGTGACATTGCTGATGCAATAGTTGTAGCTGTAGTACAGGAGCAGGTATTGTCTTTGCCAGTAAGTGTTGCTTTCTCTGTTCAGGGTCTCATTTGCTGTAAATTGAAGGCAGGTGGGAACAGTGCTGCTGCTCCTCCAGCTGACTTGATAACTTCTGGTGGTTTGCCCTTCCCCTTTCCCAGGTGATTGTGCTAAGGGTGGTGGGCGGAGCCTTGGGCTATTTGAGCCACAGCCTCTGCTGAGGGAGCTCATTGTGCTCTTGGGTTTCTCTGGTGTTGGTGCTCAGCTCTTGCTTGAGTCCTTTGCAGCTTTTGAGCTGGCTCAGCCCTTTGGGAGGAGGTGTCTGCCTGAGGTAAGAGCTTCAGGACCAGTCAAGGTTCAGCAGCATGTGTGGTAGAAAGTAACACTTTTATGCAGCCTTTTTTTTTGTTTTCCTTTTTTTTCAGGTCAGTAATTTTGAGTGTCTGGGGGTAGAAAGATGGTTTAATGGTATGCTTTGTTTGTTTGTTTGATTGAGGCTCCTGTGCCTTGGGAACCTCCTGTTCTGCCTCAATCTAGTGCTTAGCTGCTGAGTTACCATTGTGTCTGCTGGCTTTGCCAGTGACTGATGTGATTTTAATAACTACATTGTTATTGCATTTAAGGAGCTAATTTCCTACCTAGTTTAGAGACACATGTATCTTTTTCTGTCTATGCCTCAGAAAAATTAAGTTGAACTCCTTACCTGGTGACATTGCTGATGCAAGAGTTGTAGCTGTAGTACAGGAGCAGGTATTGTCTTTGCCAGTAAGTGTTGCTTTCTCTGTTCAGGGTCTCATTTGCTGTAAATTGAAGGCAGGTGGGAACAGTGCTGCTGCTCCTCCAGCTGACTTGATAACTTCTGGTGGTTTGCCCTTTCCCAGGTGATTGTGCTAAGGGTGGTGGGCGGAGCCTTGGGCTATTTGAGCCACAGCCTCTGCTGAGGGAGCTCATTGTGCTCTTGGGTTTCTCTGGTGTTGGTGCTCAGCTCTTGCTTGAGTCCTTTGCAGCTTTTGAGCTGGCTCAGCCCTTTGGGAAGAGGTGTCTGCCTGAGGTAAGAGCTTCAGGACCAGTCAAGGTTCAGCAGCATGTGTGGTAGAAAGTAACACTTTTATGCAGCCTTTTTCTTTTGTTTTCCTTTCTTTTTTTCAGGTCAGTAATTTTGTTTTGAGTGTCTGGGGGTAGAAAGATGGTTTAATGGTATGCTTTGTTTGTTTGATTGAGGCTCCTGTGCCTTGGGAACCTCCTGTTCTGCCTCAATCTAGTGCTTAGCTGCTGAGTTACCATTGTGTCTGCTGGCTTTGCCAGTGACTGATGTGATTTTAATAACTACATTGCTATTGCATTTAAGGAGCTAATTTCCTACCTAGTTTAGAGACACATGTATCTTTTTCTGTCTATGCCTCAGAAAAATTAAGTTGAACTCCTTACCTGGTGACATTGCTGATGCAAGAGTTGTAGCTGTAGTACAGGAGCAGGTATTGTCTTTGCCAGTAAGTGTTGCTTTCTCTGTTCAGGGTCTCATTTGCTGTAAATTGAAGGCAGGTGGGAACAGTGCTGCTGCTCCTCCAGCTGACTTGATAACTTCTGGTGGTTTGCCCTTTCCCAGGTGATTGTGCTAAGGGTGGTGGGCGGAGCCTTGGGCTATTTGAGCCACAGCCTCTGCTGAGGGAGCTCATTGTGCTCTTGGGTTTCTCTGGTGTTGGTGCTCAGCTCTTGCTTGAGTCCTTTGCAGCTTTTGAGCTGGCTCAGCCCTTTGGGAAGAGGTGTCTGCCTGAGGTAAGAGCTTCAGGACCAGTCAAGGTTCAGCAGCATGTGTGGTAGAAAGTAACACTTTTATGCAGCCTTTTTTTTTGTTTACCTTTCTTTTTTTCAGGTCAGTAATTTTGTTTTGAGTGTTTGGGGGTAGAAAGATGGTTTAATGGTATGCTTTGTTTGTTTGATTGAGGCTCCTGTGCCTTGGGAACCTCCTGTTCTGCCTCAATCTAGTGCTTAGCTGCTGAGTTACCATTGTGTCTGCTGGCTTTGCCAGTGACTGATGTGATTTTAATAACTACATTGTTATTGCATTTAAGGAGCTAATTTCCTACCTAGTTTAGAGACACATGTATCTTTTTCTGTCTATGCCTCAGAAAAATTAAGTTGAACTCCTTACCTGGTGACATTGCTGATGCAAGAGTTGTAGCTGTAGTACAGGAGCAGGTATTGTCTTTGCCAGTAAGTGTTGCTTTCTCTGTTCAGGGTCTCATTTGCTGTAAATTGAAGGCAGGTGGGAACAGTGCTGCTGCTCCTCCAGCTGACTTGATAACTTCTGGTGGTTTGCCCTTTCCCAGGTGATTGTGCTAAGGGTGGTGGGCGGAGCCTTGGGCTATTTGAGCCACAGCCTCTGCTGAGGGAGCTCATTGTGCTCTTGGGTTTCTCTGGTGTTGGTGCTCAGCTCTTGCTTGAGTCCTTTGCAGCTTTTGAGCTGGCTCAGCCCTTTGGGAAGAGGTGTCTGCCTGAGGTAAGAGCTTCAGGACCAGTCAAGGTTCAGCAGCATGTGTGGTAGAAAGTAACACTTTTATGCAGCCTTTTTTTTTTGTTTTCCTTTCTTTTTTTCAGGTCAGTAATTTTGTTTTGAGTGTCTGGGGGTAGAAAGATGGTTTAATGGTATGCTTTGTTTGTTTGATTGAGGCTCCTGTGCCTTGGGAACCTCCTGTTCTGCCTCAATCTAGTGCTTAGCTGCTGAGTTACCATTGTGTCTGCTGGCTTTGCCAGTGACTGATGTGATTTTAATAACTACATTGCTATTGCATTTAAGGAGCTAATTTCCTACCTAGTTTAGAGACACATGTATCTTTTTCTGTCTAAGCCTCAGAAAAATTAAGTTGAACTCCTTACCTGGTGACATTGCTGATGCAAGAGTTGTAGCTGTAGTACAGGAGCAGGTATTGTCTTTGCCAGTAAGTGTTGCTTTCTCTGTTCAGGGTCTCATTTGCTGTAAATTGAAGGCAGGTGGGAACAGTGCTGCTGCTCCTCCAGCTGACTTGATAACTTCTGGTGGTTTGCCCTTTCCCAGGTGATTGTGCTAAGGGTGGTGGGCGGAGCCTTGGGCTATTTGAGCCACAGCCTCTGCTGAGGGAGCTCATTGTGCTCTTGGGTTTCTCTGGTGTTGGTGCTCAGCTCTTGCTTGAGTCCTTTGCAGCTTTTGAGCTGGCTCAGCCCTTTGGGAAGAGGTGTCTGCCTGAGGTAAGAGCTTCAGGACCAGTCAAGGTTCAGCAGCATGTGTGGTAGAAAGTAACACTTTTATGCAGCCTTTTTTTTGTTTACCTTTCTTTTTTTTCAGGTCAGTAATTTTGAGTGTCTGGGGGTAGAAAGATGGTTTAATGGTATGCTTTGTTTGTTTGTTTGATTGAGGCTCCTGTGCCTTGGGCACCTCCTGTTCTGCCTCAATCTAGTGCTTAGCTGCTGAGTTACCATTGTGTCTGCTGGCTTTGCCAGTGACTGATGTGATTTTAATAACTACATTGCTATTGCATTTAAGGAGCTAATTTCCTACCTAGTTTAGAGACACATGTATCTTTTTCTGTCTATGCCTCAGAAAAATTAAGTTGAACTCCTTAGCTGGTGACATTGCTGATGCAAGAGTTGTAGCTGTAGTACAGGAGCAGGTATTGTCTTTGCCAGTAAGTGTTGCTTTCTCTGTTCAGGGTCTCATTTGCTGTAAATTGAAGGCAGGTGGGAACAGTGCTGCTGCTCCTCCAGCTGACTTGATAACTTCTGGTGGTTTGCCCTTTCCCAGGTGATTGTGCTAAGGGTGGTGGGCGGAGCCTTGGGCTATTTGAGCCACAGCCTCTGCTGAGGGAGCTCATTGTGCTCTTGGGTTTCTCTGGTGTTGGTGCTCAGCTCTTGCTTGAGTCCTTTGCAGCTTTTGAGCTGGCTCAGCCCTTTGGGAAGAGGTGTCTGCCTGAGGTAAGAGCTTCAGGACCAGTCAAGGTTCAGCAGCATGTGTGGTAGAAAGTAACACTTTTATGCAGCCTTTTTTTTTGTTTACCTTTCTTTTTTTCAGGTCAGTAATTTTGTTTTGAGTGTCTGGGGGTAGAAAGATGGTTTAATGGTATGCTTTGTTTGTTTGATTGAGGCTCCTGTGCCTTGGGAACCTCCTGTTCTGCCTCAATCTAGTGCTTAGCTGCTGAGTTACCATTGTGTCTGCTGGCTTTGCCAGTGACTGATGTGATTTTAATAACTACATTGTTATTGCATTTAAGGAGCTAATTTCCTACCTAGTTTAGAGACACATGTATCTTTTTCTGTCTATGCCTCAGAAAAATTAAGTTGAACTCCTTACCTGGTGACATTGCTGATGCAAGAGTTGTAGCTGTAGTACAGGAGCAGGTATTGTCTTTGCCAGTAAGTGTTGCTTTCTCTGTTCAGGGTCTTATTTGCTGTAAATTGAAGGCAGGTGGGAACAGTGCTGCTGCTCCTCCAGCTGACTTGATAACTTCTGGTGGTTTGCCCTTTCCCAGGTGATTGTGCTAAGGGTGGTGGGCGGAGCCTTGGGCTATTTGAGCCACAGCCTCTGCTGAGGGAGCTCATTGTGCTCTTGGGTTTCTCTGGTGTTGGTGCTCAGCTCTTGCTTGAGTCCTTTGCAGCTTTTGAGCTGGCTCAGCCCTTTGGGAAGAGGTGTCTGCCTGAGGTAAGAGCTTCAGGACCAGTCAAGGTTCAGCAGCATGTGTGGTAGAAAGTAACACTTGTATGCAGCCTTTTTTTTTGTTTACCTTTCTTTTTTTCAGGTCAGTAATTTTGTTTTGAGTGTTTGGGGGTAGAAAGATGGTTTAATGGTATGCTTTGTTTGTTTGTTTGATTGAGGCTCCTGTGCCTTGGGAACCTCCTGTTCTGCCTCAATCTAGTGCTTAGCTGCTGAGTTACCATTGTGTCTGCTGGCTTTGCCAGTGACTGATGTGATTTTAATAACTACATTGTTATTGCATTTAAGGAGCTAATTTCCTACCTAGTTTAGAGACACATGTATCTTTTTCTGTCTATGCCTCAGAAAAATTAAGTTGAACTCCTTACCTGGTGACATTGCTGATGCAAGAGTTGTAGCTGTAGTACAGGAGCAGGTATTGTCTTTGCCAGTAAGTGTTGCTTTCTCTGTTCAGGGTCTCATTTGCTGTAAATTGAAGGCAGGTGGGAACAGTGCTGCTGCTCCTCCAGCTGACTTGATAACTTCTGGTGGTTTGCCCTTTCCCAGGTGATTGTGCTAAGGGTGGTGGGCGGAGCCTTGGGCTATTTGAGCCACAGCCTCTGCTGAGGGAGCTCATTGTGCTCTTGGGTTTCTCTGGTGTTGGTGCTCAGCTCTTGCTTGAGTCCTTTGCAGCTTTTGAGCTGGCTCAGCCCTTTGGGAAGAGGTGTCTGCCTGAGGTAAGAGCTTCAGGACCAGTCAAGGTTCAGCAGCATGTGTGGTAGAAAGTAACACTTTTATGCAGCCTTTTTCTTTTGTTTTCCTTTCTTTTTTTCAGGTCAGTAATTTTGTTTTGAGTGTCTGGGGGTAGAAAGATGGTTTAATGGTATGCTTTGTTTGTTTGTTTGAGGCTCCTGTGCCTTGGGAACCTCCTGTTCTGCCTCAATCTAGTGCTTAGCTGCTGAGTTACCATTGTGTCTGCTGGCTTTGCCAGTGACTGATGTGATTTTAATAACTACATTGCTAT
This sequence comes from Haliaeetus albicilla, assembly GCF_947461875.1. NCBI lineage: Eukaryota > Metazoa > Chordata > Aves > Accipitriformes > Accipitridae > Haliaeetus > Haliaeetus albicilla. The sequence continues at coordinate 137,671 of NW_027212535.1, forward strand.
TGCATTTAAGGAGCTAATTTCCTACCTAGTTTAGAGACACATGTATCTTTTTCTGTCTAAGCCTCAGAAAAATTAAGTTGAACTCCTTACCTGGTGACATTGCTGATGCAATAGTTGTAGCTGTAGTACAGGAGCAGGTATTGTCTTTGCCAGTAAGTGTTGCTTTCTCTGTTCAGGGTCTCATTTGCTGTAAATTGAAGGCAGGTGGGAACAGTGCTGCTGCTCCTCCAGCTGACTTGATAACTTCTGGTGGTTTGCCCTTCCCCTTTCCCAGGTGATTGTGCTAAGGGTGGTGGGCGGAGCCTTGGGCTATTTGAGCCACAGCCTCTGCTGAGGGAGCTCATTGTGCTCTTGGGTTTCTCTGGTGTTGGTGCTCAGCTCTTGCTTGAGTCCTTTGCAGCTTTTGAGCTGGCTCAGCCCTTTGGGAAGAGGTGTCTGCCTGAGGTAAGAGCTTCAGGACCAGTCAAGGTTCAGCAGCATGTGTGGTAGAAAGTAACACTTTTATGCAGCCTTTTTTTTTGTTTTCCTTTCTTTTTTTTCAGGTCAGTAATTTTGAGTGTCTGGGGGTAGAAAGATGGTTTAATGGTATGCTTTGTTTGTTTGTTTGATTGAGGCTCCTGTGCCTTGGGAACCTCCTGTTCTGCCTCAATCTAGTGCTTAGCTGCTGAGTTACCATTGTGTCTGCTGGCTTTGCCAGTGACTGATGTGATTTTAATAACTACATTGTTATTGCATTTAAGGAGCTAATTTCCTACCTAGTTTAGAGACACATGTATCTTTTTCTGTCTATGCCTCAGAAAAATTAAGTTGAACTCCTTACCTGGTGACATTGCTGATGCAAGAGTTGTAGCTGTAGTACAGGAGCAGGTATTGTCTTTGCCAGTAAGTGTTGCTTTCTCTGTTCAGGGTCTCATTTGCTGTAAATTGAAGGCAGGTGGGAACAGTGCTGCTGCTCCTCCAGCTGACTTGATAACTTCTGGTGGTTTGCCCTTTCCCAGGTGATTGTGCTAAGGGTGGTGGGCGGAGCCTTGGGCTATTTGAGCCACAGCCTCTGCTGAGGGAGCTCATTGTGCTCTTGGGTTTCTCTGGTGTTGGTGCTCAGCTCTTGCTTGAGTCCTTTGCAGCTTTTGAGCTGGCTCAGCCCTTTGGGAAGAGGTGTCTGCCTGAGGTAAGAGCTTCAGGACCAGTCAAGGTTCAGCAGCATGTGTGGTAGAAAGTAACACTTGTATGCAGCCTTTTTTTTTTGTTTACCTTTCTTTTTTTCAGGTCAGTAATTTTGTTTTGAGTGTCTGGGGGTAGAAAGATGGTTTAATGGTATGCTTTGTTTGTTTGATTGAGGCTCCTGTGCCTTGGGCACCTCCTGTTCTGCCTCAATCTAGTGCTTAGCTGCTGAGTTACCATTGTGTCTGCTGGCTTTGCCAGTGACTGATGTGATTTTAATAACTACATTGTTATTGCATTTAAGGAGCTAATTTCCTACCTAGTTTAGAGACACATGTATCTTTTTCTGTCTATGCCTCAGAAAAATTAAGTTGAACTCCTTAGCTGGTGACATTGCTGATGCAAGAGTTGTAGCTGTAGTACAGGAGCAGGTATTGTCTTTGCCAGTAAGTGTTGCTTTCTCTGTTCAGGGTCTCATTTGCTGTAAATTGAAGGCAGGTGGGAACAGTGCTGCTGCTCCTCCAGCTGACTTGATAACTTCTGGTGGTTTGCCCTTTCCCAGGTGATTGTGCTAAGGGTGGTGGGCGGAGCCTTGGGCTATTTGAGCCACAGCCTCTGCTGAGGGAGCTCATTGTGCTCTTGGGTTTCTCTGGTGTTGGTGCTCAGCTCTTGCTTGAGTCCTTTGCAGCTTTTGAGCTGGCTCAGCCCTTTGGGAAGAGGTGTCTGCCTGAGGTAAGAGCTTCAGGACCAGTCAAGGTTCAGCAGCATGTGTGGTAGAAAGTAACACTTGTATGCAGCCTTTTTTTTTGTTTACCTTTCTTTTTTTCAGGTCAGTAATTTTGTTTTGAGTGTTTGGGGGTAGAAAGATGGTTTAATGGTATGCTTTGTTTGTTTGTTTGATTGAGGCTCCTGTGCCTTGGGAACCTCCTGTTCTGCCTCAATCTAGTGCTTAGCTGCTGAGTTACCATTGTGTCTGCTGGCTTTGCCAGTGACTGATGTGATTTTAATAACTACATTGTTATTGCATTTAAGGAGCTAATTTCCTACCTAGTTTAGAGACACATGTATCTTTTTCTGTCTATGCCTCAGAAAAATTAAGTTGAACTCCTTACCTGGTGACATTGCTGATGCAAGAGTTGTAGCTGTAGTACAGGAGCAGGTATTGTCTTTGCCAGTAAGTGTTGCTTTCTCTGTTCAGGGTCTCATTTGCTGTAAATTGAAGGCAGGTGGGAACAGTGCTGCTGCTCCTCCAGCTGACTTGATAACTTCTGGTGGTTTGCCCTTTCCCAGGTGATTGTGCTAAGGGTGGTGGGCGGAGCCTTGGGCTATTTGAGCCACAGCCTCTGCTGAGGGAGCTCATTGTGCTCTTGGGTTTCTCTGGTGTTGGTGCTCAGCTCTTGCTTGAGTCCTTTGCAGCTTTTGAGCTGGCTCAGCCCTTTGGGAAGAGGTGTCTGCCTGAGGTAAGAGCTTCAGGACCAGTCAAGGTTCAGCAGCATGTGTGGTAGAAAGTAACACTTTTATGCAGCCTTTTTTTTTTGTTTACCTTTCTTTTTTTTCAGGTCAGTAATTTTGTTTTGAGTGTCTGGGGGTAGAAAGATGGTTTAATGGTATGCTTTGTTTGTTTGTTTGATTGAGGCTCCTGTGCCTTGGGAACCTCCTGTTCTGCCTCAATCTAGTGCTTAGCTGCTGAGTTACCATTGTGTCTGCTGGCTTTGCCAGTGACTGATGTGATTTTAATAACTACATCGTTATTGCATTTAAGGAGCTAATTTCCTACCTAGTTTAGAGACACATGTATCTTTTTCTGTCTAAGCCTCAGAAAAATTAAGTTGAACTCCTTACCTGGTGACATTGCTGATGCAATAGTTGTAGCTGTAGTACAGGAGCAGGTATTGTCTTTGCCAGTAAGTGTTGCTTTCTCTGTTCAGGGTCTCATTTGCTGTAAATTGAAGGCAGGTGGGAACAGTGCTGCTGCTCCTCCAGCTGACTTGATAACTTCTGGTGGTTTGCCCTTCCCCTTTCCCAGGTGATTGTGCTAAGGGTGGTGGGCGGAGCCTTGGGCTATTTGAGCCACAGCCTCTGCTGAGGGAGCTCATTGTGCTCTTGGGTTTCTCTGGTGTTGGTGCTCAGCTCTTGCTTGAGTCCTTTGCAGCTTTTGAGCTGGCTCAGCCCTTTGGGAAGAGGTGTCTGCCTGAGGTAAGAGCTTCAGGACCAGTCAAGGTTCAGCAGCATGTGTGGTAGAAAGTAACACTTTTATGCAGCCTTTTTTTTTGTTTTCCTTTCTTTTTTTTCAGGTCAGTAATTTTGAGTGTCTGGGGGTAGAAAGATGGTTTAATGGTATGCTTTGTTTGTTTGTTTGATTGAGGCTCCTGTGCCTTGGGAACCTCCTGTTCTGCCTCAATCTAGTGCTTAGCTGCTGAGTTACCATTGTGTCTGCTGGCTTTGCCAGTGACTGATGTGATTTTAATAACTACATTGCTATTGCATTTAAGGAGCTAATTTCCTACCTAGTTTAGAGACACATGTATCTTTTTCTGTCTAAGCCTCAGAAAAATTAAGTTGAACTCCTTACCTGGTGACATTGCTGATGCAAGAGTTGTAGCTGTAGTACAGGAGCAGGTATTGTCTTTGCCAGTAAGTGTTGCTTTCTCTGTTCAGGGTCTCATTTGCTGTAAATTGAAGGCAGGTGGGAACAGTGCTGCTGCTCCTCCAGCTGACTTGATAACTTCTGGTGGTTTGCCCTTCCCCTTTCCCAGGTGATTGTGCTAAGGGTGGTGGGCGGAGCCTTGGGCTATTTGAGCCACAGCCTCTGCTGAGGGAGCTCATTGTGCTCTTGGGTTTCTCTGGTGTTGGTGCTCAGCTCTTGCTTGAGTCCTTTGCAGCTTTTGAGCTGGCTCAGCCCTTTGGGAGGAGGTGTCTGCCTGAGGTAAGAGCTTCAGGACCAGTCAAGGTTCAGCAGCATGTGTGGTAGAAAGTAACACTTGTATGCAGCCTTTTTTTTTTGTTTTCCTTTCTTTTTTTCAGGTCAGTAATTTTGTTTTGAGTGTCTGGGGGTAGAAAGATGGTTTAATGGTATGCTTTGTTTGTTTGTTTGATTGAGGCTCCTGTGCCTTGGGAACCTCCTGTTCTGCCTCAATCTAGTGCTTAGCTGCTGAGTTACCATTGTGTCTGCTGGCTTTGCCAGTGACTGATGTGATTTTAATAACTACATTGTTATTGCATTTAAGGAGCTAATTTCCTACCTAGTTTAGAGACACATGTATCTTTTTCTGTCTATGCCTCAGAAAAATTAAGTTGAACTCCTTAGCTGGTGACATTGCTGATGCAAGAGTTGTAGCTGTAGTACAGGAGCAGGTATTGTCTTTGCCAGTAAGTGTTGCTTTCTCTGTTCAGGGTCTCATTTGCTGTAAATTGAAGGCAGGTGGGAACAGTGCTGCTGCTCCTCCAGCTGACTTGATAACTTCTGGTGGTTTGCCCTTTCCCAGGTGATTGTGCTTAGGGTGGTGGGCGGAGCCTTGGGCTATTTGAGCCACAGCCTCTGCTGAGGGAGCTCATTGTGCTCTTGGGTTTCTCTGGTGTTGGTGCTCAGCTCTTGCTTGAGTCCTTTGCAGCTTTTGAGCTGGCTCAGCCCTTTGGGAAGAGGTGTCTGCCTGAGGTAAGAGCTTCAGGACCAGTCAAGGTTCAGCAGCATGTGTGGTAGAAAGTAACACTTGTATGCAGCCTTTTTTTTGTTTTCCTTTCTTTTTTTCAGGTCAGTAATTTTGTTTTGAGTGTCTGGGGGTAGAAAGATGGTTTAATGGTATGCTTTGTTTGTTTGATTGAGGCTCCTGTGCCTTGGGAACCTCCTGTTCTGCCTCAATCTAGTGCTTAGCTGCTGAGTTACCATTGTGTCTGCTGGCTTTGCCAGTGACTGATGTGATTTTAATAACTACATTGCTATTGCATTTAAGGAGCTAATTTCCTACCTAGTTTAGAGACACATGTATCTTTTTCTGTCTATGCCTCAGAAAAATTAAGTTGAACTCCTTACCTGGTGACATTGCTGATGCAAGAGTTGTAGCTGTAGTACAGGAGCAGGTATTGTCTTTGCCAGTAAGTGTTGCTTTCTCTGTTCAGGGTCTCATTTGCTGTAAATTGAAGGCAGGTGGGAACAGTGCTGCTGCTCCTCCAGCTGACTTGATAACTTCTGGTGGTTTGCCCTTCCCCTTTCCCAGGTGATTGTGCTAAGGGTGGTGGGCGGAGCCTTGGGCTATTTGAGCCACAGCCTCTGCTGAGGGAGCTCATTGTGCTCTTGGGTTTCTCTGGTGTTGGTGCTCAGCTCTTGCTTGAGACCTTTGCAGCTTTTGAGCTGGCTCAGCCCTTTGGGAAGAGGTGTCTGCCTGAGGTAAGAGCTTCAGGACCAGTCAAGGTTCAGCAGCATGTGTGGTAGAAAGTAACACTTTTATGCAGCCTTTTTTGTTTTCCTTTCTTTTTTTTCAGGTCAGTAATTTTGAGTGTCTGGGGGTAGAAAGATGGTTTAATGGTATGCTTTGTTTGTTTGTTTGATTGAGGCTCCTGTGCCTTGGGAACCTCCTGTTCTGCCTCAATCTAGTGCTTAGCTGCTGAGTTACCATTGTGTCTGCTGGCTTTGCCAGTGACTGATGTGATTTTAATAACTACATTGCTATTGCATTTAAGGAGCTAATTTCCTACCTAGTTTAGAGACACATGTATCTTTTTCTGTCTAAGCCTCAGAAAAATTAAGTTGAACTCCTTACCTGGTGACATTGCTGATGCAAGAGTTGTAGCTGTAGTACAGGAGCAGGTATTGTCTTTGCCAGTAAGTGTTGCTTTCTCTGTTCAGGGTCTCATTTGCTGTAAATTGAAGGCAGGTGGGAACAGTGCTGCTGCTCCTCCAGCTGACTTGATAACTTCTGGTGGTTTGCCCTTCCCCTTTCCCAGGTGATTGTGCTAAGGGTGGTGGGCGGAGCCTTGGGCTATTTGAGCCACAGCCTCTGCTGAGGGAGCTCATTGTGCTCTTGGGTTTCTCTGGTGTTGGTGCTCAGCTCTTGCTTGAGTCCTTTGCAGCTTTTGAGCTGGCTCAGCCCTTTGGGAGGAGGTGTCTGCCTGAGGTAAGAGCTTCAGGACCAGTCAAGGTTCAGCAGCATGTGTGGTAGAAAGTAACACTTTTATGCAGCCTTTTTTTTGTTTACCTTTCTTTTTTTTCAGGTCAGTAATTTTCTTTTGAGTGTTTGGGGGTAGAAAGATGGTTTAATGGTATGCTTTGTTTGTTTGATTGAGGCTCCTGTGCCTTGGGAACCTCCTGTTCTGCCTCAATCTAGTGCTTAGCTGCTGAGTTACCATTGTGTCTGCTGGCTTTGCCAGTGACTGATGTGATTTTAATAACTACATTGTTATTGCATTTAAGGAGCTAATTTCCTACCTAGTTTAGAGACACATGTATCTTTTTCTGTCTATGCCTCAGAAAAATTAAGTTGAACTCCTTACCTGGTGACATTGCTGATGCAAGAGTTGTAGCTGTAGTACAGGAGCAGGTATTGTCTTTGCCAGTAAGTGTTGCTTTCTCTGTTCAGGGTCTCATTTGCTGTAAATTGAAGGCAGGTGGGAACAGTGCTGCTGCTCCTCCAGCTGACTTGATAACTTCTGGTGGTTTGCCCTTCCCCTTTCCCAGGTGATTGTGCTAAGGGTGGTGGGCGGAGCCTTGGGCTATTTGAGCCACAGCCTCTGCTGAGGGAGCTCATTGTGCTCTTGGGTTTCTCTGGTGTTGGTGCTCAGCTCTTGCTTGAGACCTTTGCAGCTTTTGAGCTGGCTCAGCCCTTTGGGAAGAGGTGTCTGCCTGAGGTAAGAGCTTCAGGACCAGTCAAGGTTCAGCAGCATGTGTGGTAGAAAGTAACACTTGTATGCAGCCTTTTTTGTTTTCCTTTCTTTTTTTTCAGGTCAGTAATTTTGAGTGTCTGGGGGTAGAAAGATGGTTTAATGGTATGCTTTGTTTGTTTGTTTGATTGAGGCTCCTGTGCCTTGGGAACCTCCTGTTCTGCCTCAATCTAGTGCTTAGCTGCTGAGTTACCATTGTGTCTGCTGGCTTTGCCAGTGACTGATGTGATTTTAATAACTACATTGCTATTGCATTTAAGGAGCTAATTTCCTACCTAGTTTAGAGACACATGTATCTTTTTCTGTCTAAGCCTCAGAAAAATTAAGTTGAACTCCTTACCTGGTGACATTGCTGATGCAATAGTTGTAGCTGTAGTACAGGAGCAGGTATTGTCTTTGCCAGTAAGTGTTGCTTTCTCTGTTCAGGGTCTCATTTGCTGTAAATTGAAGGCAGGTTGGAACAGTGCTGCTGCTCCTCCAGCTGACTTGATAACTTCTGGTGGTTTGCCCTTCCCCAGGTGATTGTGCTAAGGGTGGTGGGCGGAGCCTTGGGCTATTTGAGCCACAGCCTCTGCTGAGGGAGCTCATTGTGCTCTTGGGTTTCTCTGGTGTTGGTGCTCAGCTCTTGCTTGAGACCTTTGCAGCTTTTGAGCTGGCTCAGCCCTTTGGGAAGAGGTGTCTGCCTGAGGTAAGAGCTTCAGGACCAGTCAAGGTTCAGCAGCATGTGTGGTAGAAAGTAACACTTTTATGCAGCCTTTTTTTTGTTTTCCTTTCTTTTTTTTCAGGTCAGTAATTTTCTTTTGAGTGTTTGGGGGTAGAAAGATGGTTTAATGGTATGCTTTGTTTGTTTGATTGAGGCTCCTGTGCCTTGGGAACCTCCTGTTCTGCCTCAATCTAGTGCTTAGCTGCTGAGTTACCATTGTGTCTGCTGGCTTTGCCAGTGACTGATGTGATTTTAATAACTACATTGTTATTGCATTTAAGGAGCTAATTTCCTACCTAGTTTAGAGACACATGTATCTTTTTCTGTCTATGCCTCAGAAAAATTAAGTTGAACTCCTTACCTGGTGACATTGCTGATGCAAGAGTTGTAGCTGTAGTACAGGAGCAGGTATTGTCTTTGCCAGTAAGTGTTGCTTTCTCTGTTCAGGGTCTCATTTGCTGTAAATTGAAGGCAGGTGGGAACAGTGCTGCTGCTCCTCCAGCTGACTTGATAACTTCTGGTGGTTTGCCCTTCCCCTTTCCCAGGTGATTGTGCTAAGGGTGGTGGGTGGAGGCTTGGGCTATTTGAGCCACAGCCTCTGCTGAGGGAGCTTATTGTGCTCTTGGGTTTCTCTGGTGTTGGTGCTCAGCTCTTGCTTGAGTCCTTTGCAGCTTTTGAGCTGGCTCAGCCCTTTGGGAGGAGGTGTCTGCCTGAGGTAAGAGCTTCAGGACCAGTCAAGGTTCAGCAGCATGTGTGGTAGAAAGTAACACTTTTATGCAGCCTTTTTTTGTTTTCCTTTCTTTTTTTTCAGGTCAGTAATTTGGTTTTGAGTGTTTGGGGGTAGAAAGATGGTTTAATGGTATGCTTTGTTTGTTTGATTGAGGCTCCTGTGCCTTGGGAACCTCCTGTTCTGCCTCAATCTAGTGCTTAGCTGCTGAGTTACCATTGCGTCTGCTGGCTTTGCCAGTGACTGATGTGATTTTAATAACTACATTGTTATTGCATTTAAGGAGCTAATTTCCTACCTAGTTTAGAGACACATGTATCTTTTTCTGTCTAAGCCTCAGAAAAATTAAGTTGAACTCCTTACCTGGTGACATTGCTGATGCAATAGTTGTAGCTGTAGTACAGGAGCAGGTATTGTCTTTGCCAGTAAGTGTTGCTTTCTCTGTTCAGGGTCTCATTTGCTGTAAATTGAAGGCAGGTGGGAACAGTGCTGCTGCTCCTCCAGCTGACTTGATAACTTCTGGTGGTTTGCCCTTTCCCAGGTGATTGTGCTAAGGGTGGTGGGCGGAGCCTTGGGCTATTTGAGCCACAGCCTCTGCTGAGGGAGCTCATTGTGCTCTTGGGTTTCTCTGGTGTTGGTGCTCAGCTCTTGCTTGAGTCCTTTGCAGCTTTTGAGCTGGCTCAGCCCTTTGGGAAGAGGTGTCTGCCTGAGGTAAGAGCTTCAGGACCAGTCAAGGTTCAGCAGCATGTGTGGTAGAAAGTAACACTTGTATGCAGCCTTTTTTTTTGTTTTCCTTTCTTTTTTTTCAGGTCAGTAATTTTGAGTGTCTGGGGGTAGAAAGATGGTTTAATGGTATGCTTTGTTTGTTTGATTGAGGCTCCTGTGCCTTGGGAACCTCCTGTTCTGCCTCAATCTAGTGCTTAGCTGCTGAGTTACCATTGTGTCTGCTGGCTTTGCCAGTGACTGATGTGATTTTAATAACTACATTGCTATTGCATTTAAGGAGCTAATTTCCTACCTAGTTTAGAGACACATGTATCTTTTTCTGTCTAAGCCTCAGAAAAATTAAGTTGAACTCCTTACCTGGTGACATTGCTGATGCAAGAGTTGTAGCTGTAGTACAGGAGCAGGTATTGTCTTTGCCAGTAAGTGTTGCTTTCTCTGTTCAGGGTCTCATTTGCTGTAAATTGAAGGCAGGTGGGAACAGTGCTGCTGCTCCTCCAGCTGACTTGATAACTTCTGGTGGTTTGCCCTTCCCCTTTCCCAGGTGATTGTGCTAAGGGTGGTGGGCGGAGCCTTGGGCTATTTGAGCCACAGCCTCTGCTGAGGGAGCTCATTGTGCTCTTGGGTTTCTCTGGTGTTGGTGCTCAGCTCTTGCTTGAGTCCTTTGCAGCTTTTGAGCTGGCTCAGCCCTTTGGGAAGAGGTGTCTGCCTGAGGTAAGAGCTTCAGGACCAGTCAAGGTTCAGCAGCATGTGTGGTAGAAAGTAACACTTTTATGCAGCCTTTTTTTTTGTTTTCCTTTCTTTTTTTTCAGGTCAGTAATTTTGAGTGTCTGGGGGTAGAAAGATGGTTTAATGGTATGCTTTGTTTGTTTGTTTGATTGAGGCTCCTGTGCCTTGGGAACCTCCTGTTCTGCCTCAATCTAGTGCTTAGCTGCTGAGTTACCATTGTGTCTGCTGGCTTTGCCAGTGACTGATGTGATTTTAATAACTACATTGCTATTGCATTTAAGGAGCTAATTTCCTACCTAGTTTAGAGACACATGTATCTTTTTCTGTCTAAGCCTCAGAAAAATTAAGTTGAACTCCTTACCTGGTGACATTGCTGATGCAATAGTTGTAGCTGTAGTACAGGAGCAGGTATTGTCTTTGCCAGTAAGTGTTGCTTTCTCTGTTCAGGGTCTCATTTGCTGTAAATTGAAGGCAGGTGGGAACAGTGCTGCTGCTCCTCCAGCTGACTTGATAACTTCTGGTGGTTTGCCCTTCCCCAGGTGATTGTGCTAAGGGTGGTGGGCAGAGCCTTGGGCTATTTGAGCCACAGCCTCTGCTGAGGGAGCTCATTGTGCTCTTGGGTTTCTCTGGTGTTGGTGCTCAGCTCTTGCTTGAGACCTTTGCAGCTTTTGAGCTGGCTCAGCCCTTTGGGAAGAGGTGTCTGCCTGAGGTAAGAGCTTCAGGACCAGTCAAGGTTCAGCAGCATGTGTGGTAGAAAGTAACACTTTTATGCAGCCTTTTTTTTGTTTTCCTTTCTTTTTTTTCAGGTCAGTAATTTTCTTTTGAGTGTTTGGGGGTAGAAAGATGGTTTAATGGTATGCTTTGTTTGTTTGATTGAGGCTCCTGTGCCTTGGGAACCTCCTGTTCTGCCTCAATCTAGTGCTTAGCTGCTGAGTTACCATTGTGTCTGCTGGCTTTGCCAGTGACTGATGTGATTTTAATAACTACATTGTTATTGCATTTAAGGAGCTAATTTCCTACCTAGTTTAGAGACACATGTATCTTTTTCTGTCTATGCCTCAGAAAAATTAAGTTGAACTCCTTACCTGGTGACATTGCTGATGCAAGAGTTGTAGCTGTAGTACAGGAGCAGGTATTGTCTTTGCCAGTAAGTGTTGCTTTCTCTGTTCAGGGTCTCATTTGCTGTAAATTGAAGGCAGGTGGGAACAGTGCTGCTGCTCCTCCAGCTGACTTGATAACTTCTGGTGGTTTGCCCTTCCCCTTTCCCAGGTGATTGTGCTAAGGGTGGTGGGTGGAGGCTTGGGCTATTTGAGCCACAGCCTCTGCTGAGGGAGCTTATTGTGCTCTTGGGTTTCTCTGGTGTTGGTGCTCAGCTCTTGCTTGAGTCCTTTGCAGCTTTTGAGCTGGCTCAGCCCTTTGGGAGGAGGTGTCTGCCTGAGGTAAGAGCTTCAGGACCAGTCAAGGTTCAGCAGCATGTGTGGTAGAAAGTAACACTTTTATGCAGCCTTTTTTTTGTTTTCCTTTCTTTTTTTTCAGGTCAGTAATTTGGTTTTGAGTGTTTGGGGGTAGAAAGATGGTTTAATGGTATGCTTTGTTTGTTTGATTGAGGCTCCTGTGCCTTGGGAACCTCCTGTTCTGCCTCAATCTAGTGCTTAGCTGCTGAGTTACCATTGTGTCTGCTGGCTTTGCCAGTGACTGATGTGATTTTAATAACTACATTGTTATTGCATTTAAGGAGCTAATTTCCTACCTAGTTTAGAGACACATGTATCTTTTTCTGTCTAAGCCTCAGAGAAATTAAGTTGAACTCCTTACCTGGTGACATTGCTGATGCAATAGTTGTAGCTGTAGTACAGGAGCAGGTATTGTCTTTGCCAGTAAGTGTTGCTTTCTCTGTTCAGGGTCTCATGTGCTGTAAATTGAAGGCAGGTGGGAACAGTGCTGCTGCTCCTCCAGCTGACTTGATAACTTCTGGTGGTTTGCCCTTTCCCAGGTGATTGTGCTAAGGGTGGTGGGCGGAGCCTTGGGCTATTTGAGCCACAGCCTCTGCTGAGGGAGCTCATTGTGCTCTTGGGTTTCTCTGGTGTTGGTGCTCAGCTCTTGCTTGAGTCCTTTGCAGCTTTTGAGCTGGCTCAGCCCTTTGGGAAGAGGTGTCTGCCTGAGGTAAGAGCTTCAGGACCAGTCAAGGTTCAGCAGCATGTGTGGTAGAAAGTAACACTTGTATGCAGCCTTTTTTTTTGCTTTCCTTTCTTTTTTTTCAGGTCAGTAATTTTGAGTGTCTGGGGGTAGAAAGATGGTTTAATGGTATGCTTTGTTTGTTTGAATGAGGCTTCTGTGCCTTGGGAACCTCCTGTTCTGCCTCAATCTAGTGCTTAGCTGCTGAGTTACCATTGTGTCTGCTGGCTTTGCCAGTGACTGATGTGATTTTAATAACTACATTGCTATTGCATTTAAGGAGCTAATTTCCTACCTAGTTTAGAGACACATGTATCTTTTTCTGTCTAAGCCTCAGAAAAATTAAGTTGAACTCCTTACCTGGTGACATTGCTGATGCAAGAGTTGTAGCTGTAGTACAGGAGCAGGTATTGTCTTTGCCAGTAAGTGTTGCTTTCTCTGTTCAGGGTCTCATTTGCTGTAAATTGAAGGCAGGTGGGAACAGTGCTGCTGCTCCTCCAGCTGACTTGATAACTTCTGGTGGTTTGCCCTTTCCCAGGTGATTGTGCTAAGGGTGGTGGGCGGAGCCTTGGGCTATTTGAGCCACAGCCTCTGCTGAGGGAGCTCATTGTGCTCTTGGGTTTCTCTGGTGTTGGTGCTCAGCTCTTGCTTGAGTCCTTTGCAGCTTTTGAGCTGGCTCAGCCCTTTGGGAAGAGGTGTCTGCCTGAGGTAAGAGCTTCAGGACCAGTCAAGGTTCAGCAGCATGTGTGGTAGAAAGTAACACTTTTATGCAGCCTTTTTTTTTGTTTTCCTTTCTTTTTTTTCAGGTCAGTAATTTTGAGTGTCTGGGGGTAGAAAGATGGTTTAATGGTATGCTTTGTTTGTTTGTTTGATTGAGGCTCCTGTGCCTTGGGAACCTCCTGTTCTGCCTCAATCTAGTGCTTAGCTGCTGAGTTACCATTGTGTCTGCTGGCTTTGCCAGTGACTGATGTGATTTTAATAACTACATTGTTATTGCATTTAAGGAGCTAATTTCCTACCTAGTTTAGAGACACATGTATCTTTTTCTGTCTATGCCTCAGAAAAATTAAGTTGAACTCCTTACCTGGTGACATTGCTGATGCAATAGTTGTAGCTGTAGTACAGGAGCAGGTATTGTCTTTGCCAGTAAGTGTTGCTTTCTCTGTTCAGGGTCTCATTTGCTGTAAATTGAAGGCAGGTGGGAACAGTGCTGCTGCTCCTCCAGCTGACTTGATAACTTCTGGTGGTTTGCCCTTCCCCAGGTGATTGTGCTAAGGGTGGTGGGCAGAGCCTTGGGCTATTTGAGCCACAGCCTCTGCTGAGGGAGCTCATTGTGCTCTTGGGTTTCTCTGGTGTTGGTGCTCAGCTCTTGCTTGAGACCTTTGCAGCTTTTGAGCTGGCTCAGCCCTTTGGGAAGAGGTGTCTGCCTGAGGTAAGAGCTTCAGGACCAGTCAAGGTTCAGCAGCATGTGTGGTAGAAAGTAACACTTTTATGCAGCCTTTTTTTTGTTTTCCTTTCTTTTTTTTCAGGTCAGTAATTTTCTTTTGAGTGTTTGGGGGTAGAAAGATGGTTTAATGGTATGCTTTGTTTGTTTGATTGAGGCTCCTGTGCCTTGGGAACCTCCTGTTCTGCCTCAATCTAGTGCTTAGCTGCTGAGTTACCATTGTGTCTGCTGGCTTTGCCAGTGACTGATGTGATTTTAATAACTACATTGTTATTGCATTTAAGGAGCTAATTTCCTACCTAGTTTAGAGACACATGTATCTTTTTCTGTCTATGCCTCAGAAAAATTAAGTTGAACTCCTTACCTGGTGACATTGCTGATGCAAGAGTTGTAGCTGTAGTACAGGAGCAGGTATTGTCTTTGCCAGTAAGTGTTGCTTTCTCTGTTCAGGGTCTCATTTGCTGTAAATTGAAGGCAGGTGGGAACAGTGCTGCTGCTCCTCCAGCTGACTTGATAACTTCTGGTGGTTTGCCCTTTCCCAGGTGATTGTGCTAAGGGTGGTGGGCGGAGCCTTGGGCTATTTGAGCCACAGCCTCTGCTGAGGGAGCTCATTGTGCTCTTGGGTTTCTCTGGTGTTGGTGCTCAGCTCTTGCTTGAGTCCTTTGCAGCTTTTGAGCTGGCTCAGCCCTTTGGGAAGAGGTGTCTGCCTGAGGTAAGAGCTTCAGGACCAGTCAAGGTTCAGCAGCATGTGTGGTAGAAAGTAACACTTGTATGCAGCCTTTTTTTTTGCTTTCCTTTCTTTTTTTTCAGGTCAGTAATTTTGAGTGTCTGGGGGTAGAAAGATGGTTTAATGGTATGCTTTGTTTGTTTGAATGAGGCTTCTGTGCCTTGGGAACCTCCTGTTCTGCCTCAATCTAGTGCTTAGCTGCTGAGTTACCATTGTGTCTGCTGGCTTTGCCAGTGACTGATGTGATTTTAATAACTACATTGCTATTGCATTTAAGGAGCTAATTTCCTACCTAGTTTAGAGACACATGTATCTTTTTCTGTCTAAGCCTCAGAAAAATTAAGTTGAACTCCTTACCTGGTGACATTGCTGATGCAATAGTTGTAGCTGTAGTACAGGAGCAGGTATTGTCTTTGCCAGTAAGTGTTGCTTTCTCTGTTCAGGGTCTCATTTGCTGTAAATTGAAGGCAGGTGGGAACAGTGCTGCTGCTCCTCCAGCTGACTTGATAACTTCTGGTGGTTTGCCCTTCCCCTTTCCCAGGTGATTGTGCTAAGGGTGGTGGGCGGAGCCTTGGGCTATTTGAGCCACAGCCTCTGCTGAGGGAGCTCATTGTGCTCTTGGGTTTCTCTGGTGTTGGTGCTCAGCTCTTGCTTGAGTCCTTTGCAGCTTTTGAGCTGGCTCAGCCCTTTGGGAAGAGGTGTCTGCCTGAGGTAAGAGCTTCAGGACCAGTCAAGGTTCAGCAGCATGTGTGGTAGAAAGTAACACTTGTATGCAGCCTTTTTTTTGTTTACCTTTCTTTTTTTCAGGTCAGTAATTTGGTTTTGAGTGTTTGGGGGTAGAAAGATGGTTTAATGGTATGCTTTGTTTGTTTGATTGAGGCTCTTGTGCCTTGGGAACCTCCTGTTCTGCCTCAATCTAGTGCTTAGCTGCTGAGTTACCATTGTGTCTGCTGGCTTTGCCAGTGACTGATGTGATTTTAATAACTACATTGTTATTGCATTTAAGGAGCTAATTTCCTACCTAGTTTAGAGACACATGTATCTTTTTCTGTCTATGCCTCAGAAAAATTAAGTTGAACTCCTTACCTGGTGACATTGCTGATGCAATAGTTGTAGCTGTAGTACAGGAGCAGGTATTGTCTTTGCCAGTAAGTGTTGCTTTCTCTGTTCAGGGTCTCATTTGCTGTAAATTGAAGGCAGGTGGGAACAGTGCTGCTGCTCCTCCAGCTGACTTGATAACTTCTGGTGGTTTGCCCTTTCCCAGGTGATTGTGCTAAGGGTGGTGGGCGGAGCCTTGGGCTATTTGAGCCACAGCCTCTGCTGAGGGAGCTCATTGTGCTCTTGGGTTTCTCTGGTGTTGGTGCTCAGCTCTTGCTTGAGTCCTTTGCAGCTTTTGAGCTGGCTCAGCCCTTTGGGAAGAGGTGTATGCCTGAGGTAAGAGCTTCAGGACCAGTCAAGGTTCAGCAGCATGTGTGGTAGAAAGTAACACTTGTATGCAGCCTTTTTTTTTGTTTTCCTTTCTTTTTTTCAGGTCAGTAATTTTGTTTTGAGTGTTTGGGGGTAGAAAGATGGTTTAATGGTATGCTTTGTTTGTTTGTTTGAGGCTCCTGTGCCTTGGGAACCTCCTGTTCTGCCTCAATCTAGTGCTTAGCTGCTGAGTTACCATTGTGTCTGCTGGCTTTGCCAGTGACTGATGTGATTTTAATAACTACATTGTTATTGCATTTAAGGAGCTAATTTCCTACCTAGTTTAGAGACACATGTATCTTTTTCTGCCTATGCCTCAGAAAAATTAAGTTGAACTCCTTACCTGGTGACATTGCTGATGCAATAGTTGTAGCTGTAGTACAGGAGCAGGTATTGTCTTTGCCAGTAAGTGTTGCTTTCTCTGTTCAGGGTCTCATTTGCTGTAAATTGAAGGCAGGTGGGAACAGTGCTGCTGCTCCTCCAGCTGACTTGATAACTTCTGGTGGTTTGCCCTTTCCCAGGTGATTGTGCTAAGGGTGGTGGGCGGAGCCTTGGGCTATTTGAGCCACAGCCTCTGCTGAGGGAGTTCATTGTGGTCTTGGGTTTCTCTGGTGTTGGTGCTCAGCTCTTGCTTGAGACCTTTGCAGCTTTTGAGCTGGCTCAGCCCTTTGGGAAGAGGTGTCTGCCTGAGGTAAGAGCTTCAGGACCAGTCAAGGTTCAGCAGCATGTGTGGTAGAAAGTAACACTTGTATGCAGCCTTTTTTTTTTGTTTACCTTTCTTTTTTTCAGGTCAGTAATTTTGTTTTGAGTGTCTGGGGGTAGAAAGATGGTTTAATGGTATGCTTTGTTTGTTTGTTTGATTGAGGCTCCTGTGCCTTGGGAACCTCCTGTTCTGCCTCAATCTAGTGCTTAGCTGCTGAGTTACCATTGTGTCTGCTGGCTTTGCCAGTGACTGATGTGATTTTAATAACTACATTGTTATTGCATTTAAGGAGCTAATTTCCTACCTAGTTTAGAGACACATGTATCTTTTTCTGTCTATGCCTCAGAAAAATTAAGTTGAACTCCTTACCTGGTGACATTGCTGATCCAAGAGTTGTAGCTGTAGTACAGGAGCAGGTATTGTCTTTGCCAGTAAGTGTTGCTTTCTCTGTTCAGGGTCTCATTTGCTGTAAATTGAAGGCAGGTGGGAACAGTGCTGCTGCTCCTCCAGCTGACTTGATAACTTCTGGTGGTTTGCCCTTCCCCTTTCCCAGGTGATTGTGCTAAGGGTGGTGGGTGGAGGCTTGGGCTATTTGAGCCACAGCCTCTGCTGAGGGAGCTTATTGTGCTCTTGGGTTTCTCTGGTGTTGGTGCTCAGCTCTTGCTTGAGTCCTTTGCAGCTTTTGAGCTGGCTCAGCCTTTTGGGAGGAGGTGTCTGCCTGAGGTAAGAGCTTCAGGACCAGTCAAGGTTCAGCAGCATGTGTGGTAGAAAGTAACACTTTTATGCAGCCTTTTTTTGTTTTCCTTTCTTTTTTTTCAGGTCAGTGATTTTGAGTGTCTGGGGGTAGAAAGATGGTTTAATGGTATGCTTTGTTTGATTGAGGCTCCTGTGCCTTGGGAACCTCCTGTTCTGCCTCAATCTAGTGCTTAGCTGCTGAGTTACCATTGTGTCTGCTGGCTTTGCCAGTGACTGATGTGATTTTAATAACTACATTGTTATTGCATTTAAGGAGCTAATTTCCTACCTAGTTTAGAGACACATGTATCTTTTTCTGTCTATGCCTCAGAAAAATTAAGTTGAACTCCTTACCTGGTGACATTGCTGATGCAAGAGTTGTAGCTGTAGTACAGGAGCAGGTATTGTCTTTGCCAGTAAGTGTTGCTTTCTCTGTTCAGGGTCTCATTTGCTGTAAATTGAAGGCAGGTGGGAACAGTGCTGCTGCTCCTCCAGCTGACTTGATAACTTCTGGTGGTTTGCCCTTTCCCAGGTGATTGTGCTAAGGGTGGTGGGCGGAGCCTTGGGCTATTTGAGCCACAGCCTCTGCTGAGGGAGCTCATTGTGCTCTTGGGTTTCTCTGGTGTTGGTGCTCAGCTCTTGCTTGAGTCCTTTGCAGCTTTTGAGCTGGCTCAGCCCTTTGGGAAGAGGTGTCTGCCTGAGGTAAGAGCTTCAGGACCAGTCAAGGTTCAGCAGCATGTGTGGTAGAAAGTAACACTTTTATGCAGCCTTTTTTTTTGTTTACCTTTCTTTTCAGGTCAGTAATTTTGAGTGTCTGGGGGTAGAAAGATGGTTTAATGGTATGCTTTGTTTGTTTGTTTGTTTGAGGCTCCTGTGCCTTGGGAACCTCCTGTTCTGCCTCAATCTAGTGCTTAGCTGCTGAGTTACCATTGTGTCTGCTGGCTTTGCCAGTGACTGATGTGATTTTAATAACTACATTGTTATTGCATTTAAGGAGCTAATTTCCTACCTAGTTTAGAGACACATGTATCTTTTTCTGTCTATGCCTCAGAAAAATTAAGTTGAACTCCTTACCTGGTGACATTGCTGATGCAAGAGTTGTAGCTGTAGTACAGGAGCAGGTATTGTCTTTGCCAGTAAGTGTTGCTTTCTCTGTTCAGGGTCTCATTTGCTGTAAATTGAAGGCAGGTGGGAACAGTGCTGCTGCTCCTCCAGCTGACTTGATAACTTCTGGTGGTTTGCCCTTTCCCAGGTGATTGTGCTAAGGGTGGTGGGCGGAGCCTTGGGCTATTTGAGCCACAGCCTCTGCTGAGGGAGCTCATTGTGCTCTTGGGTTTCTCTGGTGTTGGTGCTCAGCTCTTGCTTGAGTCCTTTGCAGCTTTTGAGCTGGCTCAGCCCTTTGGGAAGAGGTGTCTGCCTGAGGTAAGAGCTTCAGGACCAGTCAAGGTTCAGCAGCATGTGTGGTAGAAAGTAACACTTTTATGCAGCCTTTTTTTTTGTTTACCTTTCTTTTCAGGTCAGTAATTTTGAGTGTCTGGGGGTAGAAAGATGGTTTAATGGTATGCTTTGTTTGTTTGTTTGATTGAGGCTCCTGTGCCTTGGGAACCTCCTGTTCTGCCTCAATCTAGTGCTTAGCTGCTGAGTTACCATTGTGTCTGCTGGCTTTGCCAGTGACTGATGTGATTTTAATAACTACATTGCTATTGCATTTAAGGAGCTAATTTCCTACCTAGTTTAGAGACACATGTATCTTTTTCTGTCTAAGCCTCAGAAAAATTAAGTTGAACTCCTTACCTGGTGACATTGCTGATGCAAGAGTTGTAGCTGTAGTACAGGAGCAGGTATTGTCTTTGCCAGTAAGTGTTGCTTTCTCTGTTCAGGGTCTCATTTGCTGTAAATTGAAGGCAGGTGGGAACAGTGCTGCTGCTCCTCCAGCTGACTTGATAACTTCTGGTGGTTTGCCCTTCCCCTTTCCCAGGTGATTGTGCTAAGGGTGGTGGGCGGAGCCTTGGGCTATTTGAGCCACAGCCTCTGCTGAGGGAGCTCATTGTGCTCTTGGGTTTCTCTGGTGTTGGTGCTCAGCTCTTGCTTGAGTCCTTTGCAGCTTTTGAGCTGGCTCAGCCCTTTGGGAAGAGGTGTCTGCCTGAGGTAAGAGCTTCAGGACCAGTCAAGGTTCAGCAGCATGTGTGGTAGAAAGTAACACTTGTATGCAGCCTTTTTTTTTTGTTTACCTTTCTTTTTTTCAGGTCAGTAATTTTGTTTTGAGTGTCTGGGGGTAGAAAGATGGTTTAATGGTATGCTTTGTTTGTTTGTTTGATTGAGGCTCCTGTGCCTTGGGAACCTCCTGTTCTGCCTCAATCTAGTGCTTAGCTGCTGAGTTACCATTGTGTCTGCTGGCTTTGCCAGTGACTGATGTGATTTTAATAACTACATTGTTATTGCATTTAAGGAGCTAATTTCCTACCTAGTTTAGAGACACATGTATCTTTTTCTGTCTAAGCCTCAGAAAAATTAAGTTGAACTCCTTACCTGGTGACATTGCTGATGCAATAGTTGTAGCTGTAGTACAGGAGCAGGTATTGTCTTTGCCAGTAAGTGTTGCTTTCTCTGTTCAGGGTCTCATTTGCTGTAAATTGAAGGCAGGTGGGAACAGTGCTGCTGCTCCTCCAGCTGACTTGATAACTTCTGGTGGTTTGCCCTTTCCCAGGTGATTGTGCTAAGGGTGGTGGGCGGAGCCTTGGGCTATTTGAGCCACAGCCTCTGCTGAGGGAGCTCATTGTGCTCTTGGGTTTCTCTGGTGTTGGTGCTCAGCTCTTGCTTGAGACCTTTGCAGCTTTTGAGCTGGCTCAGCCCTTTGGGAAGAGGTGTCTGCCTGAGGTAAGAGCTTCAGGACCAGTCAAGGTTCAGCAGCATGTGTGGTAGAAAGTAACACTTTTATGCAGCCTTTTTTTTGTTTTCCTTTCTTTTTTTTCAGGTCAGTAATTTTCTTCTGAGTGTTTGGGGGTAGAAAGATGGTTTAATGGTATGCTTTGTTTGTTTGATTGAGGCTCCTGTGCCTTGGGAACCTCCTGTTCTGCCTCAATCTAGTGCTTAGCTGCTGAGTTACCATTGTGTCTGCTGGCTTTGCCAGTGACTGATGTGATTTTAATAACTACATCGTTATTGCATTTAAGGAGCTAATTTCCTACCTAGTTTAGAGACACATGTATCTTTTTCTGTCTATGCCTCAGAAAAATTAAGTTGAACTCCTTACCTGGTGACATTGCTGATGCAAGAGTTGTAGCTGTAGTACAGGAGCAGGTATTGTCTTTGCCAGTAAGTGTTGCTTTCTCTGTTCAGGGTCTCATTTGCTGTAAATTGAAGGCAGGTGGAACAGTGCTGCTGCTCCTCCAGCTGACTTGATAACTTCTGGTGGTTTGCCCTTTCCCAGGTGATTGTGCTAAGGGTGGTGGGCGGAGCCTTGGGCTATTTGAGCCACAGCCTCTGCTGAGGGAGCTCATTGTGCTCTTGGGTTTCTCTGGTGTTGGTGCTCAGCTCTTGCTTGAGTCCTTTGCAGCTTTTGAGCTGGCTCAGCCCTTTGGGAAGAGGTGTCTGCCTGAGGTAAGAGCTTCAGGACCAGTCAAGGTTCAGCAGCATGTGTGGTAGAAAGTAACACTTTTATGCAGCCTTTTTTTTGTTTTCCTTTCTTTTTTTTCAGGTCAGTAATTTTGAGTGTCTGGGGGTAGAAAGATGGTTTAATGGTATGCTTTGTTTGTTTGTTTGATTGAGGCTCCTGTGCCTTGGGAACCTCCTGTTCTGCCTCAATCTAGTGCTTAGCTGCTGAGTTACCATTGTGTCTGCTGGCTTTGCCAGTGACTGATGTGATTTTAATAACTACATTGTTATTGCATTTAAGGAGCTAATTTCCTACCTAGTTTAGAGACACATGTATCTTTTTCTGTCTATGCCTCAGAAAAATTAAGTTGAACTCCTTACCTGGTGACATTGCTGATGCAATAGTTGTAGCTGTAGTACAGGAGCAGGTATTGTCTTTGCCAGTAAGTGTTGCTTTCTCTGTTCAGGGTCTCATTTGCTGTAAATTGAAGGCAGGTGGGAACAGTGCTGCTGCTCCTCCAGCTGACTTGATAACTTCTGGTAGTTTGCCCTTTCCCAGGTGATTGTGCTAAGGGTGGTGGGCGGAGCCTTGGGCTATTTGAGCCACAGCCTCTGCTGAGGGAGCTCATTGTGCTCTTGGGTTTCTCTGGTGTTGGTGCTCAGCTCTTGCTTGAGTCCTTTGCAGCTTTTGAGCTGGCTCAGCCCTTTGGGAAGAGGTGTCTGCCTGAGGTAAGAGCTTCAGGACCAGTCAAGGTTCAGCAGCATGTGTGGTAGAAAGTAACACTTTTATGCAGCCTTTTTTTTGTTTTCCTTTCTTTTTTTCAGGTCAGTAATTTTGTTTTGAGTTTCTGGGGGTAGAAAGATGGTTTAATGGTATGCTTTGTTTGTTTGTTTGATTGAGGCTCCTGTGCCTTGGGAACCTCCTGTTCTGCCTCAATCTAGTGCTTAGCTGCTGAGTTACCATTGTGTCTGCTGGCTTTGCCAGTGACTGATGTGATTTTAATAACTACATTGCTATTGCATTTAAGGAGCTAATTTCCTACCTAGTTTAGAGACACATGTATCTTTTTCTGTCTAAGCCTCAGAAAAATTAAGTTGAACTCCTTACCTGGTGACATTGCTGATGCAAGAGTTGTAGCTGTAGTACAGGAGCAGGTATTGTCTTTGCCAGTAAGTGTTGCTTTCTCTGTTCAGGGTCTCATTTGCTGTAAATTGAAGGCAGGTGGGAACAGTGCTGCTGCTCCTCCAGCTGACTTGATAACTTCTGGTGGTTTGCCCTTTCCCAGGTGATTGTGCTAAGGGTGGTGGGCGGAGCCTTGGGCTATTTGAGCCACAGCCTCTGCTGAGGGAGCTCATTGTGCTCTTGGGTTTCTCTGGTGTTGGTGCTCAGCTCTTGCTTGAGCCCTTTGCAGCTTTTGAGCTGGCTCAGCCCTTTGGGAAGAGGTGTCTGCCTGAGGTAAGAGCTTCAGGACCAGTCAAGGTTCAGCAGCATGTGTGGTAGAAAGTAACACTTTTATGCAGCCTTTTTTTTTGTTTACCTTTCTTTTCAGGTCAGTAATTTTGAGTGTCTGGGGGTAGAAAGATGGTTTAATGGTATGCTTTGTTTGTTTGTTTGATTGAGGCTCCTGTGCCTTGGGAACCTCCTGTTCTGCCTCAATCTAGTGCTTAGCTGCTGAGTTACCATTGTGTCTGCTGGCTTTGCCAGTGACTGATGTGATTTTAATAACTACATTGCTATTGCATTTAAGGAGCTAATTTCCTACCTAGTTTAGAGACACATGTATCTTTTTCTGTCTAAGCCTCAGAAAAATTAAGTTGAACTCCTTACCTGGTGACATTGCTGATGCAAGAGTTGTAGCTGTAGTACAGGAGCAGGTATTGTCTTTGCCAGTAAGTGTTGCTTTCTCTGTTCAGGGTCTCATTTGCTGTAAATTGAAGGCAGGTGGGAACAGTGCTGCTGCTCCTCCAGCTGACTTGATAACTTCTGGTGGTTTGCCCTTCCCCTTTCCCAGGTGATTGTGCTAAGGGTGGTGGGCGGAGCCTTGGGCTATTTGAGCCACAGCCTCTGCTGAGGGAGCTCATTGTGCTCTTGGGTTTCTCTGGTGTTGGTGCTCAGCTCTTGCTTGAGTCCTTTGCAGCTTTTGAGCTGGCTCAGCCCTTTGGGAAGAGGTGTCTGCCTGAGGTAAGAGCTTCAGGACCAGTCAAGGTTCAGCAGCATGTGTGGTAGAAAGTAACACTTTTATGCAGCCTTTTTTTTTGTTTTCCTTTCTTTTTTTCAGGTCAGTAATTTTGTTTTGAGTGTCTGGGGGTAGAAAGATGGTTTAATGGTATGCTTTGTTTGTTTGTTTGATTGAGGCTCCTGTGCCTTGGGAACCTCCTGTTCTGCCTCAATCTAGTGCTTAGCTGCTGAGTTACCATTGTGTCTGCTGGCTTTGCCAGTGACTGATGTGATTTTAATAACTACATTGCTATTGCATTTAAGGAGCTAATTTCCTACCTAGTTTAGAGACACATGTATCTTTTTCTGTCTAAGCCTCAGAAAAATTAAGTTGAACTCCTTACCTGGTGACATTGCTGATGCAAGAGTTGTAGCTGTAGTACAGGAGCAGGTATTGTCTTTGCCAGTAAGTGTTGCTTTCTCTGTTCAGGGTCTCATTTGCTGTAAATTGAAGGCAGGTGGGAACAGTGCTGCTGCTCCTCCAGCTGACTTGATAACTTCTGGTGGTTTGCCCTTTCCCAGGTGATTGTGCTAAGGGTGGTGGGCGGAGCCTTGGGCTATTTGAGCCACAGCCTCTGCTGAGGGAGCTCATTGTGCTCTTGGGTTTCTCTGGTGTTGGTGCTCAGCTCTTGCTTGAGCCCTTTGCAGCTTTTGAGCTGGCTCAGCCCTTTGGGAAGAGGTGTCTGCCTGAGGTAAGAGCTTCAGGACCAGTCAAGGTTCAGCAGCATGTGTGGTAGAAAGTAACACTTTTATGCAGCCTTTTTTTTTGTTTACCTTTCTTTTCAGGTCAGTAATTTTGAGTGTCTGGGGGTAGAAAGATGGTTTAATGGTATGCTTTGTTTGTTTGTTTGATTGAGGCTCCTGTGCCTTGGGAACCTCCTGTTCTGCCTCAATCTAGTGCTTAGCTGCTGAGTTACCATTGTGTCTGCTGGCTTTGCCAGTGACTGATGTGATTTTAATAACTACATTGTTATTGCATTTAAGGAGCTAATTTCCTACCTAGTTTAGAGACACATGTATCTTTTTCTGTCTAAGCCTCAGAAAAATTAAGTTGAACTCCTTACCTGGTGACATTGCTGATGCAAGAGTTGTAGCTGTAGTACAGGAGCAGGTATTGTCTTTGCCAGTAAGTGTTGCTTTCTCTGTTCAGGGTCTCATTTGCTGTAAATTGAAGGCAGGTGGGAACAGTGCTGCTGCTCCTCCAGCTGACTTGATAACTTCTGGTGGTTTGCCCTTTCCCAGGTGATTGTGCTAAGGGTGGTGGGCGGAGCCTTGGGCTATTTGAGCCACAGCCTCTGCTGAGGGAGCTCATTGTGCTCTTGGGTTTCTCTGGTGTTGGTGCTCAGCTCTTGCTTGAGTCCTTTGCAGCTTTTGAGCTGGCTCAGCCCTTTGGGAAGAGGTGTCTGCCTGAGGTAAGAGCTTCAGGACCAGTCAAGGTTCAGCAGCATGTGTGGTAGAAAGTAACACTTTTATGCAGCCTTTTTTTTGTTTTCCTTTCTTTTTTTTCAGGTCAGTAATTTTGAGTGTCTGGGGGTAGAAAGATGGTTTAATGGTATGCTTTGTTTGTTTGTTTGATTGAGGCTCCTGTGCCTTGGGAACCTCCTGTTCTGCCTCAATCTAGTGCTTAGCTGCTGAGTTACCATTGTGTCTGCTGGCTTTGCCAGTGACTGATGTGATTTTAATAACTACATTGTTATTGCATTTAAGGAGCTAATTTCCTACCTAGTTTAGAGACACATGTATCTTTTTCTGTCTATGCCTCAGAAAAATTAAGTTGAACTCCTTACCTGGTGACATTGCTGATGCAAGAGTTGTAGCTGTAGTACAGGAGCAGGTATTGTCTTTGCCAGTAAGTGTTGCTTTCTCTGTTCAGGGTCTCATTTGCTGTAAATTGAAGGCAGGTGGGAACAGTGCTGCTGCTCCTCCAGCTGACTTGATAACTTCTGGTGGTTTGCCCTTTCCCAGGTGATTGTGCTAAGGGTGGTGGGCGGAGCCTTGGGCTATTTGAGCCACAGCCTCTGCTGAGGGAGCTCATTGTGCTCTTGGGTTTCTCTGGTGTTGGTGCTCAGCTCTTGCTTGAGTCCTTTGCAGCTTTTGAGCTGGCTCAGCCCTTTGGGAAGAGGTGTCTGCCTGAGGTAAGAGCTTCAGGACCAGTCAAGGTTCAGCAGCATGTGTGGTAGAAAGTAACACTTTTATGCAGCCTTTTTTTTTGTTTTCCTTTCTTTTTTTTCAGGTCAGTAATTTTGAGTGTCTGGGAGTAGAAAGATGGTTTAATGGTATGCTTTGTTTGTTTGATTGAGGCTCCTGTGCCTTGGGAACCTCCTGTTCTGCCTCAATCTAGTGCTTAGCTGCTGAGTTACCATTGTGTCTGCTGGCTTTGCCAGTGACTGATGTGATTTTAATAACTACATTGCTATTGCATTTAAGGAGCTAATTTCCTACCTAGTTTAGAGACACATGTATCTTTTTCTCTCTAAGCCTCAGAAAAATTAAGTTGAACTCCTTACCTGGTGACATTGCTGATGCAATAGTTGTAGCTGTAGTACAGGAGCAGGTATTGTCTTTGCCAGTAAGTGTTGCTTTCTCTGTTCAGGGTCTCATTTGCTGTAAATTGAAGGCAGGTGGGAACAGTGCTGCTGCTCCTCCAGCTGACTTGATAACTTCTGGTGGTTTGCCCTTCCCCTTTCCCAGGTGATTGTGCTAAGGGTGGTGGGCGGAGCCTTGGGCTATTTGAGCCACAGCCTCTGCTGAGGGAGCTCATTGTGCTCTTGGGTTTCTCTGGTGTTGGTGCTCAGCTCTTGCTTGAGCCCTTTGCAGCTTTTGAGCTGGCTCAGCCCTTTGGGAAGAGGTGTCTGCCTGAGGTAAGAGCTTCAGGACCAGTCAAGGTTCAGCAGCATGTGTGGTAGAAAGTAACACTTTTATGCAGCCTTTTTTTTTTGTTTACCTTTCTTTTCAGGTCAGTAATTTTGAGTGTCTGGGGGTAGAAAGATGGTTTAATGGTATGCTTTGTTTGTTTGTTTGATTGAGGCTCCTGTGCCTTGGGAACCTCCTGTTCTGCCTCAATCTAGTGCTTAGCTGCTGAGTTACCATTGTGTCTGCTGGCTTTGCCAGTGACTGATGTGATTTTAATAACTACATTGTTATTGCATTTAAGGAGCTAATTTCCTACCTAGTTTAGAGACACATGTATCTTTTTCTGTCTAAGCCTCAGAAAAATTAAGTTGAACTCCTTACCTGGTGACATTGCTGATGCAAGAGTTGTAGCTGTAGTACAGGAGCAGGTATTGTCTTTGCCAGTAAGTGTTGCTTTCTCTGTTCAGGGTCTCATTTGCTGTAAATTGAAGGCAGGTGGGAACAGTGCTGCTGCTCCTCCAGCTGACTTGATAACTTCTGGTGGTTTGCCCTTTCCCAGGTGATTGTGCTAAGGGTGGTGGGCGGAGCCTTGGGCTATTTGAGCCACAGCCTCTGCTGAGGGAGCTCATTGTGCTCTTGGGTTTCTCTGGTGTTGGTGCTCAGCTCTTGCTTGAGTCCTTTGCAGCTTTTGAGCTGGCTCAGCCCTTTGGGAAGAGGTGTCTGCCTGAGGTAAGAGCTTCAGGACCAGTCAAGGTTCAGCAGCATGTGTGGTAGAAAGTAACACTTTTATGCAGCCTTTTTTTTGTTTTCCTTTCTTTTTTTTCAGGTCAGTAATTTTGAGTGTCTGGGGGTAGAAAGATGGTTTAATGGTATGCTTTGTTTGTTTGTTTGATTGAGGCTCCTGTGCCTTGGGAACCTCCTGTTCTGCCTCAATCTAGTGCTTAGCTGCTGAGTTACCATTGTGTCTGCTGGCTTTGCCAGTGACTGATGTGATTTTAATAACTACATTGTTATTGCATTTAAGGAGCTAATTTCCTACCTAGTTTAGAGACACATGTATCTTTTTCTGTCTATGCCTCAGAAAAATTAAGTTGAACTCCTTACCTGGTGACATTGCTGATGCAAGAGTTGTAGCTGTAGTACAGGAGCAGGTATTGTCTTTGCCAGTAAGTGTTGCTTTCTCTGTTCAGGGTCTCATTTGCTGTAAATTGAAGGCAGGTGGGAACAGTGCTGCTGCTCCTCCAGCTGACTTGATAACTTCTGGTGGTTTGCCCTTTCCCAGGTGATTGTGCTAAGGGTGGTGGGCGGAGCCTTGGGCTATTTGAGCCACAGCCTCTGCTGAGGGAGCTCATTGTGCTCTTGGGTTTCTCTGGTGTTGGTGCTCAGCTCTTGCTTGAGTCCTTTGCAGCTTTTGAGCTGGCTCAGCCCTTTGGGAAGAGGTGTCTGCCTGAGGTAAGAGCTTCAGGACCAGTCAAGGTTCAGCAGCATGTGTGGTAGAAAGTAACACTTTTATGCAGCCTTTTTTTTTGTTTTCCTTTCTTTTTTTTCAGGTCAGTAATTTTGAGTGTCTGGGAGTAGAAAGATGGTTTAATGGTATGCTTTGTTTGTTTGATTGAGGCTCCTGTGCCTTGGGAACCTCCTGTTCTGCCTCAATCTAGTGCTTAGCTGCTGAGTTACCATTGTGTCTGCTGGCTTTGCCAGTGACTGATGTGATTTTAATAACTACATTGCTATTGCATTTAAGGAGCTAATTTCCTACCTAGTTTAGAGACACATGTATCTTTTTCTCTCTAAGCCTCAGAAAAATTAAGTTGAACTCCTTACCTGGTGACATTGCTGATGCAATAGTTGTAGCTGTAGTACAGGAGCAGGTATTGTCTTTGCCAGTAAGTGTTGCTTTCTCTGTTCAGGGTCTCATTTGCTGTAAATTGAAGGCAGGTGGGAACAGTGCTGCTGCTCCTCCAGCTGACTTGATAACTTCTGGTGGTTTGCCCTTCCCCTTTCCCAGGTGATTGTGCTAAGGGTGGTGGGCGGAGCCTTGGGCTATTTGAGCCACAGCCTCTGCTGAGGGAGCTCATTGTGCTCTTGGGTTTCTCTGGTGTTGGTGCTCAGCTCTTGCTTGAGTCCTTTGCAGCTTTTGAGCTGGCTCAGCCCTTTGGGAAGAGGTGTCTGCCTGAGGTAAGAGCTTCAGGACCAGTCAAGGTTCAGCAGCATGTGTGGTAGAAAGTAACACTTGTATGCAGCCTTTTTTTTTTGTTTACCTTTCTTTTTTTCAGGTCAGTAATTTTGTTTTGAGTGTTTGGGGGTAGAAAGATGGTTTAATGGTATGCTTTGTTTGTTTGTTTGATTGAGGCTCCTGTGCCTTGGGAACCTCCTGTTCTGCCTCAATCTAGTGCTTAGCTGCTGAGTTACCATTGTGTCTGCTGGCTTTGCCAGTGACTGATGTGATTTTAATAACTACATTGCTATTGCATTTAAGGAGCTAATTTCCTACCTAGTTTAGAGACACATGTATCTTTTTCTGTCTAAGCCTCAGAAAAATTAAGTTGAACTCCTTACCTGGTGACATTGCTGATGCAAGAGTTGTAGCTGTAGTACAGGAGCAGGTATTGTCTTTGCCAGTAAGTGTTGCTTTCTCTGTTCAGGGTCTCATTTGCTGTAAATTGAAGGCAGGTGGGAACAGTGCTGCTGCTCCTCCAGCTGACTTGATAACTTCTGGTGGTTTGCCCTTCCCCTTTCCCAGGTGATTGTGCTAAGGGTGGTGGGCGGAGCCTTGGGCTATTTGAGCCACAGCCTCTGCTGAGGGAGCTCATTGTGCTCTTGGGTTTCTCTGGTGTTGGTGCTCAGCTCTTGCTTGAGTCCTTTGCAGCTTTTGAGCTGGCTCAGCCCTTTGGGAAGAGGTGTCTGCCTGAGGTAAGAGCTTCAGGACCAGTCAAGGTTCAGCAGCATGTGTGGTAGAAAGTAACACTTTTATGCAGCCTTTTTTTTTTTTTCCTTTCTTTTTTTTCAGGTCAGTAATTTTGAGTGTCTGGGGGTAGAAAGATGGTTTAATGGTATGCTTTGTTTGTTTGATTGAGGCTCCTGTGCCTTGGGAACCTCCTGTTCTGCCTCAATCTAGTGCTTAGCTGCTGAGTTACCATTGTGTCTGCTGGCTTTGCCAGTGACTGATGTGATTTTAATAACTACATTGTTATTGCATTTAAGGAGCTAATTTCCTACCTAGTTTAGAGACACATGTATCTTTTTCTGTCTATGCCTCAGAAAAATTAAGTTGAACTCCTTACCTGGTGACATTGCTGATGCAATAGTTGTAGCTGTAGTACAGGAGCAGGTATTGTCTTTGCCAGTAAGTGTTGCTTTCTCTGTTCAGGGTCTCATTTGCTGTAAATTGAAGGCAGGTGGGAACAGTGCTGCTGCTCCTCCAGCTGACTTGATAACTTCTGGTGGTTTGCCCTTCCCCAGGTGATTGTGCTAAGGGTGGTGGGCGGAGCCTTGGGCTATTTGAGCCACAGCCTCTGCTGAGGGAGCTCATTGTGCTCTTGGGTTTCTCTGGTGTTGGTGCTCAGCTCTTGCTTGAGTCCTTTGCAGCTTTTGAGCTGGCTCAGCCCTTTGGGAAGAGGTGTCTGCCTGAGGTAAGAGCTTCAGGACCAGTCAAGGTTCAGCAGCATGTGTGGTAGAAAGTAACACTTTTATGCAGCCTTTTTTTTTGTTTTCCTTTCTTTTTTTCAGGTCAGTAATTTTGTTTTGAGTGTCTGGGGGTAGAAAGATGGTTTAATGGTATGCTTTGTTTGTTTGTTTGATTGAGGCTCCTGTGCCTTGGGAACCTCCTGTTCTGCCTCAATCTAGTGCTTAGCTGCTGAGTTACCATTGTGTCTGCTGGCTTTGCCAGTGACTGATGTGATTTTAATAACTACATTGCTATTGCATTTAAGGAGCTAATTTCCTACCTAGTTTAGAGACACATGTATCTTTTTCTGTCTAAGCCTCAGAAAAATTAAGTTGAACTCCTTACCTGGTGACATTGCTGATGCAATAGTTGTAGCTGTAGTACAGGAGCAGGTATTGTCTTTGCCAGTAAGTGTTGCTTTCTCTGTTCAGGGTCTCATTTGCTGTAAATTGAAGGCAGGTGGGAACAGTGCTGCTGCTCCTCCAGCTGACTTGATAACTTCTGGTGGTTTGCCCTTCCCCTTTCCCAGGTGATTGTGCTAAGGGTGGTGGGCGGAGCCTTGGGCTATTTGAGCCACAGCCTCTGCTGAGGGAGCTCATTGTGCTCTTGGGTTTCTCTGGTGTTGGTGCTCAGCTCTTGCTTGAGTCCTTTGCAGCTTTTGAGCTGGCTCAGCCCTTTGGGAAGAGGTGTCTGCCTGAGGTAAGAGCTTCAGGACCAGTCAAGGTTCAGCAGCATGTGTGGTAGAAAGTAACACTTGTATGCAGCCTTTTTTTTTTGTTTACCTTTCTTTTTTTCAGGTCAGTAATTTTCTTTTGAGTGTTTGGGGGTAGAAAGATGGTTTAATGGTATGCTTTGTTTGTTTGTTTGATTGAGGCTCCTGTGCCTTGGGAACCTCCTGTTCTGCCTCAATCTAGTGCTTAGCTGCTGAGTTACCATTGTGTCTGCTGGCTTTGCCAGTGACTGATGTGATTTTAATAACTACATTGTTATTGCATTTAAGGAGCTAATTTCCTACCTAGTTTAGAGACACATGTATCTTTTTCTGTCTATGCCTCAGAAAAATTAAGTTGAACTCCTTACCTGGTGACATTGCTGATGCAAGAGTTGTAGCTGTAGTACAGGAGCAGGTATTGTCTTTGCCAGTAAGTGTTGCTTTCTCTGTTCAGGGTCTCATTTGCTGTAAATTGAAGGCAGGTGGGAACAGTGCTGCTGCTCCTCCAGCTGACTTGATAACTTCTGGTGGTTTGCCCTTTCCCAGGTGATTGTGCTAAGGGTGGTGGGCGGAGCCTTGGGCTATTTGAGCCACAGCCTCTGCTGAGGGAGCTCATTGTGCTCTTGGGTTTCTCTGGTGTTGGTGCTCAGCTCTTGCTTGAGTCCTTTGCAGCTTTTGAGCTGGCTCAGCCCTTTGGGAAGAGGTGTCTGCCTGAGGTAAGAGCTTCAGGACCAGTCAAGGTTCAGCAGCATGTGTGGTAGAAAGTAACACTTGTATGCAGCCTTTTTTTTTGTTTACCTTTCTTTTTTTCAGGTCAGTAATTTTGTTTTGAGTGTTTGGGGGTAGAAAGATGGTTTAATGGTATGCTTTGTTTGTTTGTTTGATTGAGGCTCCTGTGCCTTGGGAACCTCCTGTTCTGCCTCAATCTAGTGCTTAGCTGCTGAGTTACCATTGTGTCTGCTGGCTTTGCCAGTGACTGATGTGATTTTAATAACTACATTGCTATTGCATTTAAGGAGCTAATTTCCTACCTAGTTTAGAGACACATGTATCTTTTTCTGTCTAAGCCTCAGAAAAATTAAGTTGAACTCCTTACCTGGTGACATTGCTGATGCAATAGTTGTAGCTGTAGTACAGGAGCAGGTATTGTCTTTGCCAGTAAGTGTTGCTTTCTCTGTTCAGGGTCTCATTTGCTGTAAATTGAAGGCAGGTGGGAACAGTGCTGCTGCTCCTCCAGCTGACTTGATAACTTCTGGTGGTTTGCCCTTTCCCAGGTGATTGTGCTAAGGGTGGTGGGCGGAGCCTTGGGCTATTTGAGCCACAGCCTCTGCTGAGGGAGCTCATTGTGCTCTTGGGTTTCTCTGGTGTTGGTGCTCAGCTCTTGCTTGAGTCCTTTGCAGCTTTTGAGCTGGCTCAGCCCTTTGGGAAGAGGTGTCTGCCTGAGGTAAGAGCTTCAGGACCAGTCAAGGTTCAGCAGCATGTGTGGTAGAAAGTAACACTTGTATGCATCCTTTTTTTTTTGTTTACCTTTCTTTTTTTCAGGTCAGTAATTTTGTTTTGAGTGTCTGGGGGTAGAAAGATGGTTTAATGGTATGCTTTGTTTGTTTGATTGAGGCTCCTGTGCCTTGGGAACCTCCTGTTCTGCCTCAATCTAGTGCTTAGCTGCTGAGTTACCATTGTGTCTGCTGGCTTTGCCAGTGACTGATGTGATTTTAATAACTACATTGCTATTGCATTTAAGGAGCTAATTTCCTACCTAGTTTAGAGACACATGTATCTTTTTCTGTCTAAGCCTCAGAAAAATTAAGTTGAACTCCTTACCTGGTGACATTGCTGATGCAAGAGTTGTAGCTGTAGTACAGGAGCAGGTATTGTCTTTGCCAGTAAGTGTTGCTTTCTCTGTTCAGGGTCTCATTTGCTGTAAATTGAAGGCAGGTGGGAACAGTGCTGCTGCTCCTCCAGCTGACTTGATAACTTCTGGTGGTTTGCCCTTCCCCTTTCCCAGGTGATTGTGCTAAGGGTGGTGGGCGGAGCCTTGGGCTATTTGAGCCACAGCCTCTGCTGAGGGAGCTCATTGTGCTCTTGGGTTTCTCTGGTGTTGGTGCTCAGCTCTTGCTTGAGTCCTTTGCAGCTTTTGAGCTGGCTCAGCCCTTTGGGAAGAGGTGTCTGCCTGAGGTAAGAGCTTCAGGACCAGTCAAGGTTCAGCAGCATGTGTGGTAGAAAGTAACACTTGTATGCAGCCTTTTTTTTTGTTTACCTTTCTTTTTTTCAGGTCAGTAATTTTGTTTTGAGTGTTTGGGGGTAGAAAGATGGTTTAATGGTATGCTTTGTTTGTTTGTTTGATTGAGGCTCCTGTGCCTTGGGAACCTCCTGTTCTGCCTCAATCTAGTGCTTAGCTGCTGAGTTACCATTGTGTCTGCTGGCTTTGCCAGTGACTGATGTGATTTTAATAACTACATTGTTATTGCATTTAAGGAGCTAATTTCCTACCTAGTTTAGAGACACATGTATCTTTTTCTGTCTAAGCCTCAGAAAAATTAAGTTGAACTCCTTACCTGGTGACATTGCTGATGCAAGAGTTGTAGCTGTAGTACAGGAGCAGGTATTGTCTTTGCCAGTAAGTGTTGCTTTCTCTGTTCAGGGTCTCATTTGCTGTAAATTGAAGGCAGGTGGGAACAGTGCTGCTGCTCCTCCAGCTGACTTGATAACTTCTGGTGGTTTGCCCTTCCCCTTTCCCAGGTGATTGTGCTAAGGGTGGTGGGCGGAGCCTTGGGCTATTTGAGCCACAGCCTCTGCTGAGGGAGCTCATTGTGCTCTTGGGTTTCTCTGGTGTTGGTGCTCAGCTCTTGCTTGAGTCCTTTGCAGCTTTTGAGCTGGCTCAGCCCTTTGGGAAGAGGTGTCTGCCTGAGGTAAGAGCTTCAGGACCAGTCAAGGTTCAGCAGCATGTGTGGTAGAAAGTAACACTTGTATGCAGCCTTTTTTTTGTTTTCCTTTCTTTTTTTCAGGTCAGTAATTTTGTTTTGAGTGTTTGGGGGTAGAAAGATGGTTTAATGGTATGCTTTGTTTGTTTGTTTGAGGCTCCTGTGCCTTGGGAACCTCCTGTTCTGCCTCAATCTAGTGCTTAGCTGCTGAGTTACCATTGTGTCTGCTGGCTTTGCCAGTGACTGATGTGATTTTAATAACTACATTGTTATTGCATTTAAGGAGCTAATTTCCTACCTAGTTTAGAGACACATTATCTTTTTCTGTCTAAGCCTCAGAAAAATTAAGTTGAACTCCTTACCTGGTGACATTGCTGATGCAATAGTTGTAGCTGTAGTACAGGAGCAGGTATTGTCTTTGCCAGTAAGTGTTGCTTTCTCTGTTCAGGGTCTCATTTGCTGTAAATTGAAGGCAGGTGGGAACAGTGCTGCTGCTCCTCCAGCTGACTTGATAACTTCTGGTGGTTTGCCCTTTCCCAGGTGATTGTGCTAAGGGTGGTGGGCGGAGCCTTGGGCTATTTGAGCCACAGCCTCTGCTGAGGGAGCTCATTGTGCTCTTGGGTTTCTCTGGTGTTGGTGCTCAGCTCTTGCTTGAGTCCTTTGCAGCTTTTGAGCTGGCTCAGCCCTTTGGGAAGAGGTGTCTGCCTGAGGTAAGAGCTTCAGGACCAGTCAAGGTTCAGCAGCATGTGTGGTAGAAAGTAACACTTGTATGCAGCCTTTTTTTTTTTGTTTTCCTTTCTTTTTTTCAGGTCAGTAATTTTGTTTTGAGTGTTTGGGGGTAGAAAGATGGTTTAATGGTATGCTTTGTTTGTTTGTTTGATTGAGGCTCCTGTGCCTTGGGAACCTCCTGTTCTGCCTCAATCTAGTGCTTAGCTGCTGAGTTACCATTGTGTCTGCTGGCTTTGCCAGTGACTGATGTGATTTTAATAACTACATTGCTATTGCATTTAAGGAGCTAATTTCCTACCTAGTTTAGAGACACATGTATCTTTTTCTGTCTAAGCCTCAGAAAAATTAAGTTGAACTCCTTACCTGGTGACATTGCTGATGCAATAGTTGTAGCTGTAGTACAGGAGCAGGTATTGTCTTTGCCAGTAAGTGTTGCTTTCTCTGTTCAGGGTCTCATTTGCTGTAAATTGAAGGCAGGTGGGAACAGTGCTGCTGCTCCTCCAGCTGACTTGATAACTTCTGGTGGTTTGCCCTTCCCCTTTCCCAGGTGATTGTGCTAAGGGTGGTGGGCGGAGCCTTGGGCTATTTGAGCCACAGCCTCTGCTGAGGGAGCTCATTGTGCTCTTGGGTTTCTCTGGTGTTGGTGCTCAGCTCTTGCTTGAGTCCTTTGCAGCTTTTGAGCTGGCTCAGCCCTTTGGGAAGAGGTGTCTGCCTGAGGTAAGAGCTTCAGGACCAGTCAAGGTTCAGCAGCATGTGTGGTAGAAAGTAACACTTGTATGCAGCCTTTTTTTTTTGTTTACCTTTCTTTTTTTCAGGTCAGTAATTTTGTTTTGAGTGTTTGGGGGTAGAAAGATGGTTTAATGGTATGCTTTGTTTGTTTGTTTGATTGAGGCTCCTGTGCCTTGGGAACCTCCTGTTCTGCCTCAATCTAGTGCTTAGCTGCTGAGTTACCATTGTGTCTGCTGGCTTTGCCAGTGACTGATGTGATTTTAATAACTACATTGTTATTGCATTTAAGGAGCTAATTTCCTACCTAGTTTAGAGACACATGTATCTTTTTCTGTCTATGCCTCAGAAAAATTAAGTTGAACTCCTTACCTGGTGACATTGCTGATGCAAGAGTTGTAGCTGTAGTACAGGAGCAGGTATTGTCTTTGCCAGTAAGTGTTGCTTTCTCTGTTCAGGGTCTCATTTGCTGTAAATTGAAGGCAGGTGGGAACAGTGCTGCTGCTCCTCCAGCTGACTTGATAACTTCTGGTGGTTTGCCCTTTCCCAGGTGATTGTGCTAAGGGTGGTGGGCGGAGCCTTGGGCTATTTGAGCCACAGCCTCTGCTGAGGGAGCTCATTGTGCTCTTGGGTTTCTCTGGTGTTGGTGCTCAGCTCTTGCTTGAGTCCTTTGCAGCTTTTGAGCTGGCTCAGCCCTTTGGGAAGAGGTGTCTGCCTGAGGTAAGAGCTTCAGGACCAGTCAAGGTTCAGCAGCATGTGTGGTAGAAAGTAACACTTTTATGCAGCCTTTTTTTTTGTTTTCCTTTCTTTTTTTCAGGTCAGTAATTTTGTTTTGAGTGTCTGGGGGTAGAAAGATGGTTTAATGGTATGCTTTGTTTGTTTGATTGAGGCTCCTGTGCCTTGGGCACCTCCTGTTCTGCCTCAATCTAGTGCTTAGCTGCTGAGTTACCATTGTGTCTGCTGGCTTTGCCAGTGACTGATGTGATTTTAATAACTACATTGCTATTGCATTTAAGGAGCTAATTTCCTACCTAGTTTAGAGACACATGTATCTTTTTCTGTCTAAGCCTCAGAAAAATTAAGTTGAACTCCTTACCTGGTGACATTGCTGATGCAAGAGTTGTAGCTGTAGTACAGGAGCAGGTATTGTCTTTGCCAGTAAGTGTTGCTTTCTCTGTTCAGGGTCTCATTTGCTGTAAATTGAAGGCAGGTGGGAACAGTGCTGCTGCTCCTCCAGCTGACTTGATAACTTCTGGTGGTTTGCCCTTCCCCTTTCCCAGGTGATTGTGCTAAGGGTGGTGGGCGGAGCCTTGGGCTATTTGAGCCACAGCCTCTGCTGAGGGAGCTCATTGTGCTCTTGGGTTTCTCTGGTGTTGGTGCTCAGCTCTTGCTTGAGTCCTTTGCAGCTTTTGAGCTGGCTCAGCCCTTTGGGAAGAGGTGTCTGCCTGAGGTAAGAGCTTCAGGACCAGTCAAGGTTCAGCAGCATGTGTGGTAGAAAGTAACACTTGTATGCAGCCTTTTTTTTTGTTTACCTTTCTTTTTTTCAGGTCAGTAATTTTGTTTTGAGTGTTTGGGGGTAGAAAGATGGTTTAATGGTATGCTTTGTTTGTTTGTTTGATTGAGGCTCCTGTGCCTTGGGAACCTCCTGTTCTGCCTCAATCTAGTGCTTAGCTGCTGAGTTACCATTGTGTCTGCTGGCTTTGCCAGTGACTGATGTGATTTTAATAACTACATTGTTATTGCATTTAAGGAGCTAATTTCCTACCTAGTTTAGAGACACATGTATCTTTTTCTGTCTAAGCCTCAGAAAAATTAAGTTGAACTCCTTACCTGGTGACATTGCTGATGCAATAGTTGTAGCTGTAGTACAGGAGCAGGTATTGTCTTTGCCAGTAAGTGTTGCTTTCTCTGTTCAGGGTCTCATTTGCTGTAAATTGAAGGCAGGTGGGAACAGTGCTGCTGCTCCTCCAGCTGACTTGATAACTTCTGGTGGTTTGCCCTTCCCCTTTCCCAGGTGATTGTGCTAAGGGTGGTGGGCGGAGCCTTGGGCTATTTGAGCCACAGCCTCTGCTGAGGGAGCTCATTGTGCTCTTGGGTTTCTCTGGTGTTGGTGCTCAGCTCTTGCTTGAGTCCTTTGCAGCTTTTGAGCTGGCTCAGCCCTTTGGGAAGAGGTGTCTGCCTGAGGTAAGAGCTTCAGGACCAGTCAAGGTTCAGCAGCATGTGTGGTAGAAAGTAACACTTGTATGCAGCCTTTTTTTTGTTTTCCTTTTTTTCAGGTCAGTAATTTTGTTTTGAGTGTTTGGGGGTAGAAAGATGGTTTAATGGTATGCTTTGTTTGTTTGTTTGAGGCTCCTGTGCCTTGGGAACCTCCTGTTCTGCCTCAATCTAGTGCTTAGCTGCTGAGTTACCATTGTGTCTGCTGGCTTTGCCAGTGACTGATGTGATTTTAATAACTACATTGTTATTGCATTTAAGGAGCTAATTTCCTACCTAGTTTAGAGACACATTATCTTTTTCTGTCTAAGCCTCAGAAAAATTAAGTTGAACTCCTTACCTGGTGACATTGCTGATGCAATAGTTGTAGCTGTAGTACAGGAGCAGGTATTGTCTTTGCCAGTAAGTGTTGCTTTCTCTGTTCAGGGTCTCATTTGCTGTAAATTGAAGGCAGGTGGGAACAGTGCTGCTGCTCCTCCAGCTGACTTGATAACTTCTGGTGGTTTGCCCTTTCCCAGGTGATTGTGCTAAGGGTGGTGGGCGGAGCCTTGGGCTATTTGAGCCACAGCCTCTGCTGAGGGAGCTCATTGTGCTCTTGGGTTTCTCTGGTGTTGGTGCTCAGCTCTTGCTTGAGTCCTTTGCAGCTTTTGAGCTGGCTCAGCCCTTTGGGAAGAGGTGTCTGCCTGAGGTAAGAGCTTCAGGACCAGTCAAGGTTCAGCAGCATGTGTGGTAGAAAGTAACACTTGTATGCAGCCTTTTTTTTTTTGTTTTCCTTTCTTTTTTTCAGGTCAGTAATTTTGTTTTGAGTGTTTGGGGGTAGAAAGATGGTTTAATGGTATGCTTTGTTTGTTTGTTTGATTGAGGCTCCTGTGCCTTGGGAACCTCCTGTTCTGCCTCAATCTAGTGCTTAGCTGCTGAGTTACCATTGTGTCTGCTGGCTTTGCCAGTGACTGATGTGATTTTAATAACTACATTGCTATTGCATTTAAGGAGCTAATTTCCTACCTAGTTTAGAGACACATGTATCTTTTTCTGTCTAAGCCTCAGAAAAATTAAGTTGAACTCCTTACCTGGTGACATTGCTGATGCAATAGTTGTAGCTGTAGTACAGGAGCAGGTATTGTCTTTGCCAGTAAGTGTTGCTTTCTCTGTTCAGGGTCTCATTTGCTGTAAATTGAAGGCAGGTGGGAACAGTGCTGCTGCTCCTCCAGCTGACTTCATAACTTCTGGTGGTTTGCCCTTCCCCTTTCCCAGGTGATTGTGCTAAGGGTGGTGGGCGGAGCCTTGGGCTATTTGAGCCACAGCCTCTGCTGAGGGAGCTCATTGTGCTCTTGGGTTTCTCTGGTGTTGGTGCTCAGCTCTTGCTTGAGTCCTTTGCAGCTTTTGAGCTGGCTCAGCCCTTTGGGAAGAGGTGTCTGCCTGAGGTAAGAGCTTCAGGACCAGTCAAGGTTCAGCAGCATGTGTGGTAGAAAGTAACACTTGTATGCAGCCTTTTTTTTTTGTTTACCTTTCTTTTTTTCAGGTCAGTAATTTTGTTTTGAGTGTTTGGGGGTAGAAAGATGGTTTAATGGTATGCTTTGTTTGTTTGTTTGATTGAGGCTCCTGTGCCTTGGGAACCTCCTGTTCTGCCTCAATCTAGTGCTTAGCTGCTGAGTTACCATTGTGTCTGCTGGCTTTGCCAGTGACTGATGTGATTTTAATAACTACATTGTTATTGCATTTAAGGAGCTAATTTCCTACCTAGTTTAGAGACACATGTATCTTTTTCTGTCTATGCCTCAGAAAAATTAAGTTGAACTCCTTACCTGGTGACATTGCTGATGCAAGAGTTGTAGCTGTAGTACAGGAGCAGGTATTGTCTTTGCCAGTAAGTGTTGCTTTCTCTGTTCAGGGTCTCATTTGCTGTAAATTGAAGGCAGGTGGGAACAGTGCTGCTGCTCCTCCAGCTGACTTGATAACTTCTGGTGGTTTGCCCTTTCCCAGGTGATTGTGCTAAGGGTGGTGGGCGGAGCCTTGGGCTATTTGAGCCACAGCCTCTGCTGAGGGAGCTCATTGTGCTCTTGGGTTTCTCTGGTGTTGGTGCTCAGCTCTTGCTTGAGTCCTTTGCAGCTTTTGAGCTGGCTCAGCCCTTTGGGAAGAGGTGTCTGCCTGAGGTAAGAGCTTCAGGACCAGTCAAGGTTCAGCAGCATGTGTGGTAGAAAGTAACACTTTTATGCAGCCTTTTTTTTTGTTTTCCTTTCTTTTTTTCAGGTCAGTAATTTTGTTTTGAGTGTCTGGGGGTAGAAAGATGGTTTAATGGTATGCTTTGTTTGTTTGATTGAGGCTCCTGTGCCTTGGGCA
Source organism: Haliaeetus albicilla (assembly GCF_947461875.1). Taxonomy (NCBI): domain Eukaryota; kingdom Metazoa; phylum Chordata; class Aves; order Accipitriformes; family Accipitridae; genus Haliaeetus; species Haliaeetus albicilla. The sequence continues at coordinate 176,813 of NW_027212535.1, forward strand.
CCTCCTGTTCTGCCTCAATCTAGTGCTTAGCTGCTGAGTTACCATTGTGTCTGCTGGCTTTGCCAGTGACTGATGTGATTTTAATAACTACATTGCTATTGCATTTAAGGAGCTAATTTCCTACCTAGTTTAGAGACACATGTATCTTTTTCTGTCTAAGCCTCAGAAAAATTAAGTTGAACTCCTTACCTGGTGACATTGCTGATGCAAGAGTTGTAGCTGTAGTACAGGAGCAGGTATTGTCTTTGCCAGTAAGTGTTGCTTTCTCTGTTCAGGGTCTCATTTGCTGTAAATTGAAGGCAGGTGGGAACAGTGCTGCTGCTCCTCCAGCTGACTTGATAACTTCTGGTGGTTTGCTCTTCCCCTTTCCCAGGTGATTGTGCTAAGGGTGGTGGGTGGAGCCTTGGGCTATTTGAGCCACAGCCTCTGCTGAGGGAGCTCATTGTGCTCTTGGGTTTCTCTGGTGTTGGTGCTCAGCTCTTGCTTGAGTCCTTTGCAGCTTTTGAGCTGGCTCAGCCCTTTGGGAAGAGGTGTCTGCCTGAGGTAAGAGCTTCAGGACCAGTCAAGGTTCAGCAGCATGTGTGGTAGAAAGTAACACTTGTATGCAGCCTTTTTTTTTTGTTTACCTTTCTTTTTTTCAGGTCAGTAATTTTGTTTTGAGTGTTTGGGGGTAGAAAGATGGTTTAATGGTATGCTTTGTTTGTTTGTTTGATTGAGGCTCCTGTGCCTTGGGAACCTCCTGTTCTGCCTCAATCTAGTGCTTAGCTGCTGAGTTACCATTGTGTCTGCTGGCTTTGCCAGTGACTGATGTGATTTTAATAACTACATTGTTATTGCATTTAAGGAGCTAATTTCCTACCTAGTTTAGAGACACATGTATCTTTTTCTGTCTATGCCTCAGAAAAATTAAGTTGAACTCCTTACCTGGTGACATTGCTGATGCAATAGTTGTAGCTGTAGTACAGGAGCAGGTATTGTCTTTGCCAGTAAGTGTTGCTTTCTCTGTTCAGGGTCTCATTTGCTGTAAATTGAAGGCAGGTGGGAACAGTGCTGCTGCTCCTCCAGCTGACTTGATAACTTCTGGTGGTTTGCCCTTTCCCAGGTGATTGTGCTAAGGGTGGTGGGCGGAGCCTTGGGCTATTTGAGCCACAGCCTCTGCTGAGGGAGCTCATTGTGCTCTTGGGTTTCTCTGGTGTTGGTGCTCAGCTCTTGCTTGAGTCCTTTGCAGCTTTTGAGCTGGCTCAGCCCTTTGGGAAGAGGTGTCTGCCTGAGGTAAGAGCTTCAGGACCAGTCAAGGTTCAGCAGCATGTGTGGTAGAAAGTAACACTTTTATGCAGCCTTTTTTTTTGTTTTCCTTTCTTTTTTTCAGGTCAGTAATTTTGTTTTGAGTGTCTGGGGGTAGAAAGATGGTTTAATGGTATGCTTTGTTTGTTTGATTGAGGCTCCTGTGCCTTGGGCACCTCCTGTTCTGCCTCAATCTAGTGCTTAGCTGCTGAGTTACCATTGTGTCTGCTGGCTTTGCCAGTGACTGATGTGATTTTAATAACTACATTGCTATTGCATTTAAGGAGCTAATTTCCTACCTAGTTTAGAGACACATGTATCTTTTTCTCTCTAAGCCTCAGAAAAATTAAGTTGAACTCCTTACCTGGTGACATTGCTGATGCAAGAGTTGTAGCTGTAGTACAGGAGCAGGTATTGTCTTTGCCAGTAAGTGTTGCTTTCTCTGTTCAGGGTCTCATTTGCTGTAAATTGAAGGCAGGTGGGAACAGTGCTGCTGCTCCTCCAGCTGACTTGATAACTTCTGGTGGTTTGCCCTTCCCCTTTCCCAGGTGATTGTGCTAAGGGTGGTGGGTGGAGCCTTGGGCTATTTGAGCCACAGCCTCTGCTGAGGGAGCTCATTGTGCTCTTGGGTTTCTCTGGTGTTGGTGCTCAGCTCTTGCTTGAGTCCTTTGCAGCTTTTGAGCTGGCTCAGCCCTTTGGGAAGAGGTGTCTGCCTGAGGTAAGAGCTTCAGGACCAGTCAAGGTTCAGCAGCATGTGTGGTAGAAAGTAACACTTTTATGCAGCCTTTTTTTTGTTTACCTTTCTTTTTTTCAGGTCAGTAATTTTGTTTTGAGTGTCTGGGGGTAGAAAGATGGTTTAATGGTATGCTTTGTTTGTTTGATTGAGGCTCCTGTGCCTTGGGAACCTCCTGTTCTGCCTCAATCTAGTGCTTAGCTGCTGAGTTACCATTGTGTCTGCTGGCTTTGCCAGTGACTGATGTGATTTTAATAACTACATTGTTATTGCATTTAAGGAGCTAATTTCCTACCTAGTTTAGAGACACATGTATCTTTTTCTGTCTATGCCTCAGAAAAATTAAGTTGAACTCCTTACCTGGTGACATTGCTGATGCAATAGTTGTAGCTGTAGTACAGGAGCAGGTATTGTCTTTGCCAGTAAGTGTTGCTTTCTCTGTTCAGGGTCTCATTTGCTGTAAATTGAAGGCAGGTGGGAACAGTGCTGCTGCTCCTCCAGCTGACTTGATAACTTCTGGTGGTTTGCCCTTTCCCAGGTGATTGTGCTAAGGGTGGTGGGCGGAGCCTTGGGCTATTTGAGCCACAGCCTCTGCTGAGGGAGCTCATTGTGCTCTTGGGTTTCTCTGGTGTTGGTGCTCAGCTCTTGCTTGAGTCCTTTGCAGCTTTTGAGCTGGCTCAGCCCTTTGGGAAGAGGTGTCTGCCTGAGGTAAGAGCTTCAGGACCAGTCAAGGTTCAGCAGCATGTGTGGTAGAAAGTAACACTTGTATGCAGCCTTTTTTTTTTGTTTACCTTTCTTTTTTTCAGGTCAGTAATTTTGTTTTGAGTGTCTGGGGGTAGAAAGATGGTTTAATGGTATGCTTTGTTTGTTTGATTGAGGCTCCTGTGCCTTGGGAACCTCCTGTTCTGCCTCAATCTAGTGCTTAGCTGCTGAGTTACCATTGTGTCTGCTGGCTTTGCCAGTGACTGATGTGATTTTAATAACTACATTGCTATTGCATTTAAGGAGCTAATTTCCTACCTAGTTTAGAGACACATGTATCTTTTTCTGTCTAAGCCTCAGAAAAATTAAGTTGAACTCCTTACCTGGTGACATTGCTGATGCAATAGTTGTAGCTGTAGTACAGGAGCAGGTATTGTCTTTGCCAGTAAGTGTTGCTTTCTCTGTTCAGGGTCTCATTTGCTGTAAATTGAAGGCAGGTGGGAACAGTGCTGCTGCTCCTCCAGCTGACTTGATAACTTCTGGTGGTTTGCCCTTCCCCTTTCCCAGGTGATTGTGCTAAGGGTGGTGGGCGGAGCCTTGGGCTATTTGAGCCACAGCCTCTGCTGAGGGAGCTCATTGTGCTCTTGGGTTTCTCTGGTGTTGGTGCTCAGCTCTTGCTTGAGTCCTTTGCAGCTTTTGAGCTGGCTCAGCCCTTTGGGAAGAGGTGTCTGCCTGAGGTAAGAGCTTCAGGACCAGTCAAGGTTCAGCAGCATGTGTGGTAGAAAGTAACACTTGTATGCAGCCTTTTTTTTTTGTTTACCTTTCTTTTTTTCAGGTCAGTAATTTTGTTTTGAGTGTTTGGGGGTAGAAAGATGGTTTAATGGTATGCTTTGTTTGTTTGTTTGATTGAGGCTCCTGTGCCTTGGGAACCTCCTGTTCTGCCTCAATCTAGTGCTTAGCTGCTGAGTTACCATTGTGTCTGCTGGCTTTGCCAGTGACTGATGTGATTTTAATAACTACATTGTTATTGCATTTAAGGAGCTAATTTCCTACCTAGTTTAGAGACACATGTATCTTTTTCTGTCTATGCCTCAGAAAAATTAAGTTGAACTCCTTACCTGGTGACATTGCTGATGCAAGAGTTGTAGCTGTAGTACAGGAGCAGGTATTGTCTTTGCCAGTAAGTGTTGCTTTCTCTGTTCAGGGTCTCATTTGCTGTAAATTGAAGGCAGGTGGGAACAGTGCTGCTGCTCCTCCAGCTGACTTGATAACTTCTGGTGGTTTGCCCTTTCCCAGGTGATTGTGCTAAGGGTGGTGGGCGGAGCCTTGGGCTATTTGAGCCACAGCCTCTGCTGAGGGAGCTCATTGTGCTCTTGGGTTTCTCTGGTGTTGGTGCTCAGCTCTTGCTTGAGTCCTTTGCAGCTTTTGAGCTGGCTCAGCCCTTTGGGAAGAGGTGTCTGCCTGAGGTAAGAGCTTCAGGACCAGTCAAGGTTCAGCAGCATGTGTGGTAGAAAGTAACACTTTTATGCAGCCTTTTTCTTTTGTTTTCCTTTCTTTTTTTCAGGTCAGTAATTTTGTTTTGAGTGTCTGGGGGTAGAAAGATGGTTTAATGGTATGCTTTGTTTGTTTGATTGAGGCTCCTGTGCCTTGGGAACCTCCTGTTCTGCCTCAATCTAGTGCTTAGCTGCTGAGTTACCATTGTGTCTGCTGGCTTTGCCAGTGACTGATGTGATTTTAATAACTACATTGCTATTGCATTTAAGGAGCTAATTTCCTACCTAGTTTAGAGACACATGTATCTTTTTCTCTCTAAGCCTCAGAAAAATTAAGTTGAACTCCTTACCTGGTGACATTGCTGATGCAATAGTTGTAGCTGTAGTACAGGAGCAGGTATTGTCTTTGCCAGTAAGTGTTGCTTTCTCTGTTCAGGGTCTCATTTGCTGTAAATTGAAGGCAGGTGGGAACAGTGCTGCTGCTCCTCCAGCTGACTTGATAACTTCTGGTGGTTTGCCCTTCCCCTTTCCCAGGTGATTGTGCTAAGGGTGGTGGGCGGAGCCTTGGGCTATTTGAGCCACAGCCTCTGCTGAGGGAGCTCATTGTGCTCTTGGGTTTCTCTGGTGTTGGTGCTCAGCTCTTGCTTGAGTCCTTTGCAGCTTTTGAGCTGGCTCAGCCCTTTGGGAAGAGGTGTCTGCCTGAGGTAAGAGCTTCAGGACCAGTCAAGGTTCAGCAGCATGTGTGGTAGAAAGTAACACTTTTATGCAGCCTTTTTTTTTGTTTTCCTTTCTTTTTTTCAGGTCAGTAATTTTGTTTTGAGTGTCTGGGGGTAGAAAGATGGTTTAATGGTATGCTTTGTTTGTTTGATTGAGGCTCCTGTGCCTTGGGAACCTCCTGTTCTGCCTCAATCTAGTGCTTAGCTGCTGAGTTACCATTGTGTCTGCTGGCTTTGCCAGTGACTGATGTGATTTTAATAACTACATTGCTATTGCATTTAAGGAGCTAATTTCCTACCTAGTTTAGAGACACATGTATCTTTTTCTGTCTAAGCCTCAGAAAAATTAAGTTGAACTCCTTACCTGGTGACATTGCTGATGCAAGAGTTGTAGCTGTAGTACAGGAGCAGGTATTGTCTTTGCCAGTAAGTGTTGCTTTCTCTGTTCAGGGTCTCATTTGCTGTAAATTGAAGGCAGGTGGGAACAGTGCTGCTGCTCCTCCAGCTGACTTGATAACTTCTGGTGGTTTGCCCTTCCCCTTTCCCAGGTGATTGTGCTAAGGGTGGTGGGCGGAGCCTTGGGCTATTTGAGCCACAGCCTCTGCTGAGGGAGCTCATTGTGCTCTTGGGTTTCTCTGGTGTTGGTGCTCAGCTCTTGCTTGAGTCCTTTGCAGCTTTTGAGCTGGCTCAGCCCTTTGGGAAGAGGTGTCTGCCTGAGGTAAGAGCTTCAGGACCAGTCAAGGTTCAGCAGCATGTGTGGTAGAAAGTAACACTTGTATGCAGCCTTTTTTTTTTGTTTACCTTTCTTTTTTTCAGGTCAGTAATTTTGTTTTGAGTGTTTGGGGGTAGAAAGATGGTTTAATGGTATGCTTTGTTTGTTTGATTGAGGCTCCTGTGCCTTGGGAACCTCCTGTTCTGCCTCAATCTAGTGCTTAGCTGCTGAGTTACCATTGTGTCTGCTGGCTTTGCCAGTGACTGATGTGATTTTAATAACTACATTGTTATTGCATTTAAGGAGCTAATTTCCTACCTAGTTTAGAGACACATGTATCTTTTTCTGTCTATGCCTCAGAAAAATTAAGTTGAACTCCTTACCTGGTGACATTGCTGATGCAAGAGTTGTAGCTGTAGTACAGGAGCAGGTATTGTCTTTGCCAGTAAGTGTTGCTTTCTCTGTTCAGGGTCTCATTTGCTGTAAATTGAAGGCAGGTGGGAACAGTGCTGCTGCTCCTCCAGCTGACTTGATAACTTCTGGTGGTTTGCCCTTTCCCAGGTGATTGTGCTAAGGGTGGTGGGCGGAGCCTTGGGCTATTTGAGCCACAGCCTCTGCTGAGGGAGCTCATTGTGCTCTTGGGTTTCTCTGGTGTTGGTGCTCAGCTCTTGCTTGAGTCCTTTGCAGCTTTTGAGCTGGCTCAGCCCTTTGGGAAGAGGTGTCTGCCTGAGGTAAGAGCTTCAGGACCAGTCAAGGTTCAGCAGCATGTGTGGTAGAAAGTAACACTTTTATGCAGCCTTTTTTTTTGTTTTCCTTTCTTTTTTTTCAGGTCAGTAATTTTGAGTGTCTGGGGGTAGAAAGATGGTTTAATGGTATGCTTTGTTTGTTTGTTTGAGGCTCCTGTGCCTTGGGAACCTCCTGTTCTGCCTCAATCTAGTGCTTAGCTGCTGAGTTACCATTGTGTCTGCTGGCTTTGCCAGTGACTGATGTGATTTTAATAACTACATTGCTATTGCATTTAAGGAGCTAATTTCCTATGTAGTTTAGAGACACATGTATCTTTTTCTGTCTAAGCCTCAGAAAAATTAAGTTGAACTCCTTACCTGGTGACATTGCTGATGCAAGAGTTGTAGCTGTAGTACAGGAGCAGGTATTGTCTTTGCCAGTAAGTGTTGCTTTCTCTGTTCAGGGTCTCATTTGCTGTAAATTGAAGGCAGGTGGGAACAGTGCTGCTGCTCCTCCAGCTGACTTGATAACTTCTGGTGGTTTGCCCTTCCCCTTTCCCAGGTGATTGTGCTAAGGGTGGTGGGCGGAGCCTTGGGCTATTTGAGCCACAGCCTCTGCTGAGGGAGTTCATTGTGCTCTTGGGTTTCTCTGGTGTTGGTGCTCAGCTCTTGCTTGAGTCCTTTGCAGCTTTTGAGCTGGCTCAGCCCTTTGGGAAGAGGTGTCTGCCTGAGGTAAGAGCTTCAGGACCAGTCAAGGTTCAGCAGCATGTGTGGTAGAAAGTAACACTTTTATGCAGCCTTTTTTTTGTTTTCCTTTCTTTTTTTTCAGGTCAGTAATTTTCTTTTGAGTGTTTGGGGGTAGAAAGATGGTTTAATGGTATGCTTTGTTTGTTTGACTGAGGCTCCTGTGCCTCGGGAACCTCCTGTTCTGCCTCAATCTAGTGCTTAGCTGCTGAGTTACCATTGTGTCTGCTGGCTTTGCCAGTGACTGATGTGATTTTAATAACTACATCGTTATTGCATTTAAGGAGCTAATTTCCTACCTAGTTTAGAGACACATGTATCTTTTTCTGTCTATACCTCAGAAAAATTAAGTTGAACTCCTTACCTGGTGACATTGCTGATGCAAGAGTTGTAGCTGTAGTACAGGAGCAGGTATTGTCTTTGCCAGTAAGTGTTGCTTTCTCTGTTCAGGGTCTCATTTGCTGTAAATTGAAGGCAGGTGGGAACAGTGCTGCTGCTCCTCCAGCTGACTTGATAACTTCTGGTGGTTTGCCCTTCCCCTTTCCCAGGTGATTGTGCTAAGGGTGGTGGGCGGAGCCTTGGGCTATTTGAGCCACAGCCTCTGCTGAGGGAGCTCATTGTGCTCTTGGGTTTCTCTGGTGTTGGTGCTCAGCTCTTGCTTGAGTCCTTTGCAGCTTTTGAGCTGGCTCAGCCCTTTGGGAAGAGGTGTCTGCCTGAGGTAAGAGCTTCAGGACCAGTCAAGGTTCAGCAGCATGTGTGGTAGAAAGTAACACTTGTATGCAGCCTTTTTTTTGTTTACCTTTCTTTTTTTTCAGGTCAGTAATTTTGAGTGTCTGGGGGTAGAAAGATGGTTTAATGGTATGCTTTGTTTGTTTGTTTGATTGAGGCTCCTGTGCCTTGGGAACCTCCTGTTCTGCCTCAATCTAGTGCTTAGCTGCTGAGTTACCATTGTGTCTGCTGGCTTTGCCAGTGACTGATGTGATTTTAATAACTACATTGTTATTGCATTTAAGGAGCTAATTTCCTACCTAGTTTAGAGACACATGTATCTTTTTCTGTCTATGCCTCAGAAAAATTAA